>NW_024424786.1:5945344-6227043 GCF_017311325.1 Ursus maritimus
ACCCCTCAGAGCATGACTGGCAAACTTTTTAAAGGCCAGAGAATAAATGTTTTAGGATTTGTGGGCCACGCAGTCTCTGTCACAATTCAATTCTGCTATTATGGTATAAAACAGATACAGATAATAAATGAACCAATAAACACAGCTGTGTTCTAATAAAACTTTATTTAAAAAAATAGGCAATAGGCCAGATTTAGCATTCAAGCAACAATATGCCAAACCCTGCTTTAGAATCCTCTTTTACCCTTTATAGTAATTAACTACCTTTTACTAACTAATGACTCTTTAAATTTCCCTGTTATACTACTGTATTTTGTGTCTTCTAAGTTGGCCTCTAATGGCCTGATCTGCCTTATAAATGACATGTGGTCATTTCCCCCACAGTACGATCTATTTTTGGTCTGGATATTCACCTGACTTTCTACCCTATATCCTATAATAAGCCTCAGTTATATAAATATCCATGTAAAAAATTCATAGCATCTTCAACCCTAAAACTATACCCTATCAGAATCTTAACTACAATATCATACTCTGATCACAATCTCCTTTGTTCCCACACATTCATTCTGACTAAACGAAGTCCTTGAGCTCAGATTCTATTCTCTGCTTCTTCTACCAGGTAGCTGAATACTTTCAAAGAAAATCTTAGAGCTATACAGATTCAACATTCCTTAATTTCAGCAGGAATCTGCAGGCCACTTAATATCCCTTTTACTTGGGGCACCTGCGTGGCTCAGCTGTTAAGCGTCTGCCTTCGGCTCAGGTCATGATCCCAGTGTCCTGGGATCGAGCCCCACACCGGGCTCCCTGTTAAGCGTGAAGCCTGCTTCTCCCTCTCGCACTCCCCTTGCTTGTGTTCACTTTCGCACTCTCTCTGTCAAATAAATAAATAAAATCTTAAAAAAAAAAAATTCCTTTACTTGTTCTTGGTCAGTTTTCTTTCCCATTCTTCTCAGAATATGAAGCAAAACCATTATTCCTTGGCTCAAAACCTTTGCTGCTACCCTAACTTCATTTTAGTAAAATAAATTAACACCTTATCTCTAGAAAATTAAGGCCAGCAGGAATCAAAACTTCTGCAACTTCCTGACCTCCCCTAAAACCTAAATTAAAATGTACATTGACATAAAGACTTATTTGTGAATGTTTATAGCAGCATTACTCATAATAACTAAAAACTAAACTGTCAAAATGTCCATTATTTGGTGATAAACAAAACATGGTATATCCATACAATGGAAGTATTTAGCAATAAAAAAAGTAACAAACTGTGGATACACACTACAACTTATATACAACATGGACAGAGCTTAAAAACAGTATGGTATATGAAAAAAAAATCAGATGTAAAAGATTCCACAGGGTATGATTCCATTTACATGAAATCTCCATTAAAGGCAAATCTATCAAGACAGGAACCAGATCAGGTGTTATCTGGGGGTGGGTCTGGGAATGGGGAATGACTGCAAAGTAGCAAATGGAAACTTCTGGAAGTGATGGAAACTTTCTAAAGAACTACACTGTGGGATAATTATACAACTCTATGCATTTACTAAAAGAAATCATTGAATTATATACATCCAATGGATACATTTTATGGTATATAAATTATATCACAATAAAGTTGTAAAAAGATGTGGGTAATAAATGATAGTCACTATTTTAATAATTTTATTTTTTAGTCACTATTTTAGTTAAGACGGCCATGAAGACATCTGTGATAAGACATTTGAGTGCAGACCTTAATAAAGTGAAGGGTAAGCCATACAAACATCTGGGGGAAGAGCATTAAAAGTAAAGAGAACAAAGGGGCACCTGGGTGGCTCAGTGGGTTAAACGTCCAATTCTTGACTTTGTCTGACTATTGACTTTGGCTCAGGTCATGATCTCAGGGTTGTGAGATCAAGCCCTGCATCCGGCTCTGCCTATTTAACATTGCTATTAAGGTGAATAAAAGTCAGGGCGCCTGGGTGGCTCAGTCGTTAAGTGTCTGCCTTCAGCTCAGTTCATGATCCCAGCATTCTGGGATTGAGCTCCACATCGGGCTCCCTGCTCAGCGGGAAAGCCTGCTTCTCCCTCTCCCACTCCCCCTGCTTGTGTTCCCTCTCTTGCTGCCTCTGTCAAATAAATAAATAAAATCTTTAAAAAAAAAAAAGGTGAATAAAAGTCATCACAAACATAAAGTCCAAAATTAAGTTCCATATCTTCCACCCAAATCTGTTCCTCTCCTGGTTTCTCCTTCTCCAACCCCTCTCTCCCCGTACCCACCCTCTGCAGCTAGCAAACATCTTCCTAACTGATTTGTTTCCATTCTCTCCCCCCTTCCTCACTCTATCCTAGCTAGAAAGACAGACCTTACATATACTAGGCACCCTCCTGCTCCCCTGATAACCAGATAACTTCTTTTTCTCCTCCAGTTCTTTGATCAAATTTATCTTCTTGATGAGGCCTTCTCTGAATACAAATGTTGAAACTGCAACATTACCCTCCTTTATTTTTCTCTGTAGTGCTTACCACCTGATGTAGCATATGTTTTGCTAGTTTTATTGTCTGTCTCATCCAACTAGAGTGTAAACTAAGAGCTGGGATTATAGTTTCATTTGTTCGCTACCATATCCTCAGCACCTACAACAGTCCTCACAATGAGGAGATATTCAGCAAATATTCATTGAATAAATGAATATGTTTATATGCTGACAAGAATGTATTTGAAAAACTGAGAGTCATTCTAGAAATTTGAGAGTCATCCTACACTATTTCTTCTCTTACATCTCATTACTTACCAAAATCTTAACAATTTTATCTCCTAAATGTTCCCCTCCTTCTTGACTTGGCACACTCATTATCTTTCACTTGGACTACTATAAAAAACCTTCCTAAGTAGTCTCCCTAAAACCAATCCTGATAGAACTAAATCTAACTTCCACAGTATGGCCAGAGTGATTTCAAAGCTCAGGACTAAACAAATCACCCACCCCATCCCACCCACTACCCTCAACTAAAAATGCCTTAAATGGCTAGCGCAGGGGTCAGCAAATAGCAAATATAAATAGTTTAGGCTTTGCAGAACATACAGTATCTGTCCCAACTACTCAACTCTAGCGTTAGAGCACAAATGCAGTCACAGAAAATACGTAAACTAATGGGTGTGGCTGTGTTCCAAAAATTATTTACAAAGATAGAAAGTGGACTGGATATGGCCCTCTAATCTAGAGAACAGAGTAAAAGTTAACATGGACTGTAAAGTGGTAACTTATATCTGGTTATCTGCAGTGTCCTCTCCTAATCCTCCTGTCACACTCTGTACTCTATTACAGAAGCGCATATATTTCCACATATGTATCACACCTGTGCTTTTGTTCACATGCCCTTCCCAACTATCTTCTAGCTAACCCATACAGTTGATTTGGCTCAGGCAAACTCCCTTCTTAGAGGCTTTCCATGAACTCTCAAGTTGGAAGAAGTGCCCTTCTTTGATCTCCCAAAGAATGCAATGCATACCTCTATACTACGTTTACTACACTATGTTGAAATTTTGTTTAAATCCATCACTAGTTTTAAGTTCTTGGTAAGTGGGGACTAGGTCTTTCATTTTCATAACTCCGGCACCTAGCATATAGTAAACATTCAGTTAACGCTTTCTGAATTAAACTGAAGTGTCCTCTTAGTAATAAAGCTGAAATGAGGTGAAGTGCTGACTCACGCAACACTGAGAATTTTGGTTAACAAGATGGGTCACAAGTCACCAAACATCAACAGCAAGAATAGTTTAAATCATCCTTCTAGAATATTTCCTCCAACACCACACTAATATTTAAGATAGAACAAAGACAAGAATCCTTAAGTCATCATGCCAAAATGTGAATTAAGACTTACTTCAATTTGAAGAGCCAGTTCCACTTGGTTGTGGTAAGAATCTAAAAGTTCTTCAACAGGGTATCTGAAATAAAGAACAGTTACTGTGACTGAAGGATACCATACACAAATGACAGTTTTATTCACCAAAATAAAGGTTATTCACATCCAAAAGCAAAGTCTGAAAATCTGGAATTAATGCTTTAGATGCCACACCTTGTCATGACTTCTTTATAAGGTTTTTCCATTTGATGCAGGTATTTGTTTAAATCCACAGGTGTTTTATCATCTTCTGCCTAAAAAAACATACGTATACACACATTTTTAGCAAAAAAATAAAATCCATTCTTTGGTCTTTCTATTGCCAAATTAAATATGGTTAAGTGTATGATAAATTCTTGAAACTAAAGTGATTTTTCAGAACAGAGGCTAAAATATTATCAGAATTAAATGCTATTTATAACTGAGACAGGAAAAAAAGCAAATCAATATTCTGAAAAATTTGTTTTAATGCTTTTAAGTTCAGAAATAATATAAGTAGCTGCTAAAGTAATAACTACTTCTGTTTTATAAGGAATAGAGAGCTTTAAAAAACAAAACTTTTATTTTTTTAATTTTTATTATTTTTTCAAGATTTTATTTATTTATTTGAGAGAGAGAGAGAGGGAGTGCACGAGCTGGGGGAGAGGCAGAGGGAGAGTGAGAGAGAGAAGCACACTCCCCGCTGAGCAGGGAGCCTGATGTAGGGCTTGATCCCGGGACCCTGGGATCATGACCTGAGCTGAAGGCAGACGCTTAACCGACTGACCCACCCAGGAGTCCCAAAACAAAATACTTTTAAAGATGGCTAACAGCTAAATGAAAATAGGTGGGGTTGGATCAGATGGGGAAGAAAGCATCTGAATGTCTGCATTATTTTTCTAATGATAATCAGATTTCCTCCAGCCTTACCCCCCATAAACAAGATACCAGTCTCTTCTACCATAAGTCTTTACTATGCAAATATACTCAAAAACATCATTCCTTAAGAAACTGAAGAGAAGTCACTAAAGATTGCTAAAATGTACTCAATTTCATGAAATAGTTTTCACCAAAATGAAACAAAAACTATGAAACACAGGAGCAAAACCTAAGAAAATAAAGTAGAAATGACTGCTATTTTTCCATCCAAAGTTCTATCAAATGAAGAATAATTCTCTTTAAAGATTAAAATTTATCAAGTGTTCATATGGTAATAAAACAGCCTAATTTCCTGCATTTTAATTTGCTTTAACATCAAAAGAAAGTACTGTATTTTAAAAAGAGAAGTTTTCCTTTGGTGCAGAATAATGTATTTTTCTCAGTATGATGCAAAAATCAATGTGGATCTTTTCTTCCCCCAAATTATATTTAGTATTCAAAATCTTTCCTCCTTCCTCCTTTCTCTTTGACCCCAATGTTTTCATTCTTGTGTAAAACCATTACAAATCAAACTTCTATTTCCTCCACTTTGATTTTCAAATATGCCTCCAGTTCAGACTAGTATGCTACCTAAGACTCCATGATTGAAAAGTTCCCCCCATCTGCTGAAAACCCTTGTTGTGGATAGAATTAGTTCATCATTCCAATCCATTCACCAGTCCAACCCAGAAATCTTGGAGAATGTACAAATTCCAAATTGGCTAATTACAGAATTACACAGATTCAACCAAATGCAATTCAGTTATAAGGCACATACTTACTGTTCGGGCCAGATTTTGGCACATTGCGTTGAAGGTCAAAAGTTGTAGTTTAATCTCTGTGTCCCATTTTCGGCAGTTTTGAATATATTCATGACTTCCAAGGCAATGATTACTATTAAAATACATTAATTATTCATCAATGTTATTTTCTTTTTCTTTTTTTTTTTTAAGATTTTATTTATTTATTTGACAGAGATAGAGACAGCCAGCGAGAGAGGGAGCACAAGCAAGGGGAGTGGGAGAGGAAGAAGCAGGCTCCCAGCAGAGGAGCCTGATGTGGGACTCGATCCCATAACGCCGGGATCACGCCCTGAGCCGAAGGCAGACGCTTAACCGCTGTGCCACCCAGGCGCCCCTCATCAATGTTATTTTCAAACTAGAAATTATAATAGAGGTAAGAGTAAAGTATAACTTGTATCGGCATCAGAAATTGAAGAAAATGGTAAAATGTAGAGATAGTTTTTTAACCAAGTGTGGGCACTTATATAAAAGAATAATTCTACATGAGAAGAGTCACAGCACAGAAGAAAGAAGATGAAGATGAAAAAATAAGAAATATAAGGGCAGGGCATTTCAGGTAACTTAAAATAATGAAATTCATAAAATAAATGGACTAAAATTCAGAAAAAAATTATAATGATATTTCAGGCAACTAAAAGGAAGTCACAACTGACCACTGTGTGAAAAGTAATATTACATGCTACAAAAGGAAAATGGGGTCTAATATGATGTGACTATCGCCTCTTAGCAGAAAGAAAAAAGCCATTAAATTCACTTATCAACCAATTACCCACCGTTCTTCCCATTTAGGACTATAAGCTTAAGGGCAATACTACGTCTTAATTATGTCTGATAATGTCCACTGTCTTAAACACGTCTTAAAACAAAGTATTATCTCCATATAAGCTTATTGATCCAATGAATCAATTAAACAGGACCCAACGTATTCTTGGATTACAAATTTAACTTGAAATTTTTCTAATTTAACCCCTTAAAATTAAATTTCTGAAGATGTTGCTCAGTTGTTAAATGAATACTTACTTTTGCAGTACTTCCTCTTGACCACAAACTTTCAGAACATAGCTGCCAACATCTACTTGATTCAAGTCATCATGTACCCAGCAAAGGGCTTGCATTATAATGATTTCTACAGTAGAACTCACTGTAAAAGAGGCATCATTTTCATTTTGCTCACTTAATTCTATACGCTTGCTGAGAATGTAATTCTTATCATTTAAGAGAGCACTATACAATAGAAATATAATGTAAGTCACATACAGAATTTAAGATTTTCCACTAGCCAGATTGAAAAAAGTAGAAACAGGTCAAGCTAATTTCAACATGTTTTATTTAACCGAATAAATCCAAAATGTCATTGCAACACATAACCAGCATTTTAAAATTACCAATGACACATCTTATTTCTTTTCAAATTGGGTCTTTGAAATCCACTGTGTATTTTACACGTATGGCACATCTCACTCTGTATTAGCCACATTTCCAGTACTCAATAGCCACATGGGGCTAGTGGTTACTGTATTAGATAGGGCAGATCTAAGCTAAGAAAGCCAACTCCCTATTACAGACTCCTCCAAAAAGGTTGACATTTAGCAGTATCTAGCAAAAAATGATTTAAACCAAATCATAAAGGGGGAAAAAAATCACCTTTTTAAATGTTTGACATGTTCCTGATAAATTTTCTAATGAAGAATAAAAACGTAGCAAGTAGGAAGTATTGTTCAATTATCATTCTTGACAATAGCTGGATACTAAGATTACAACAAATTAAAAATTAAAGTAACCTTTTAAAGTAATCTATTTCTATACTTAGAGTTCCTATGTTCAATTTAGAAGACAAGTATTAAGTTCAGACTTCACGAAAATCAACAGCCTGGCAAAAAAGGCCATAAAATATCTAATGCAGTGGGGTACATTCCTGAATAGTCAATTGTATGGTAACATTTACCATTTGGACACACTTCTACCATAATATGGTTAAGTTTCTTAACAGAGATGGACATTGTAAATGTGCACATTTATGAAGAACCAAACTACACGTATTTGAGATACTTTCTCGAAAAATAATCATTATCTTGATACATCAAGTCAAGCTTTGATACAAATTAAAACATTTGTCATCAACGCTTACTATTTCTATTAAGGGGCCTATTGACCTTTCTTTACTTCAATTGTAGTAGTAATTCTTACAACATATGGGTTTTAAATAATTCCCCAATCAAAATTTAAAGTACGTTTTATAAGAATAGTTCTTCCTTTAGAAACTAAAAGAATGACTGTTATAGTTGGCTAACATTTTTGTTTCAGATTCATATTTTTTTCAAAGAGCCTTGAAAAGTGCAAAGCTACGAAAAAGTATCCAAATATTGGACATATTCCTAGTCGTAACCACTACAGAAAAAAATGGCGTCATTTTTAGGCCAAAGTACTGTAGAAATATAGGCTCTTATTCTACTGTTGGAATCCCATTAAAACAATATACATCATGAAAATCAATAAACTATGACAAAAAATTTCCTACAGACTTTAGGATACATTTCTAGAAAGGATATCCATCCCAAATTTGGAAGAGAGAGTTAGAACCAAAGGAGAATGATCTTCTCCTCAGAGGAGCTTAGCAAGATACCTGGAATTTCAATTTCACTGACAGTTCTTTATAAATAAGCATTCTTCTTGCCATAAAATGAAAAAAAGAAAAAAAAAAGAATTGGACTATAATTAGCCTTTCAATCTCATGCTTTGGGACCTTGGGCAAGAGCCACCAATTAACCAAAATTACTCAGCATTTTTTAGAGAAATATGCAGTAATAAAGGTAAACTAATTTCCCACTAGTCCTAACCTGAAAATTATCCAAATGAATGTCAACTTTTTGCAAAGGGTAACTAATGAATGTTAAGTATTTTACCACACACACACACACACACACACACACACACACACACCCTACAAATTTTTTTAAAAGGATACCTAATGATAACAGGGTCAAGATTGATTAAAATTAACACTTTAAACATTTCTCCCTAATCAGAGCAAAACAAGATAGCTGGGGAACTACAAACCTACCATCACATGTAAAAGTAACTGGCAGTTGAAATCCTTCAATTTCAATGGAGACCTTCACGCTAGCATTTTCTCCACATATGTTTCTTTGTACTGTAACTGGACTTAACAAATAGCCTGGATTTGTCCAGTGGTTGGTATATGGAAAGTTGGTCTTCAATCTGTTCACAAGAAGAAATTAATTTTTTTTAAAGCTGCATTTGAGAGCCCTAAACAAAACTCTGCATGCTTACAGCCATTCAATTCTGTGTCTTTGTTCAATTCTAGAACAGCTCATGAGAACTGTAATGAATGGACCCCAGTCAAGCTCCAAATACCAGCATTTGCCTTTTAGATAAAAGGAATCCAAGAAAAGAGATTAAGTACTGCCAGGATATCTGTGGTAACATTATCAACATTAACCAGACACACACTAGATACAAGGCATTAAATGAGGTTTTCTGCTTCAGATTTTTTAGCTATACAGTATAATTATACAAAATGTACACTTTTAATGAATCCACTGAGAATATAGGCAAAGTAACCCTCAACTGCAATTGCGAGAGGGATAAAAAGTTCGTTGTCTTTTAAAAATCTTTTTCTTAGGGCCCTTTCCCCACATTTTGGGGGAAGGGGGTTGTGATAAAAAATCGAAGCGTAGTGATAAAAAATCATTATCAGTTTTTACACTGCTATAGGCCTTTATTCTCTCAAAGTGATTTCTAAAACTTAGGGAATGGCAAGAATTGCCTGTGAAGGTATTCACAGAAACAACATAGTTTAAATTGAAATACATGAGTATGGTACATATGGCTCTACTCCAGACAGCACTTCTGTTATCAGAAAACAAAGGAAAATTCGATGCCTTATTTAAACTCGTAGCCTTCCTTTAACTGACTTTTTTCTGGAGGTTAGAAGACAAGATCCAATTCTCCTGTCTGCTTTTCACAGGAATATAACTGGAATGAAGGCTTGAAGTATTGTGTATTTGCTTCTGTAGAAATTAAAATAATCAAGTCATAGGAATAGAATAAAACAGTTTGAGTTGACAAAAAGAAAAGGTTCAGGAGAGGGGCACCTGGGAGGGTCAGCTGGTTAAATGTCTGACTTTTGGTTTCGGCTCAGGTCATGATCTCAGAGTCCTGAGACTGAGCCCCTAGACCGGCTATGTGCTGAGCATGGAGTATGCTTGAGATTCTTTCCCTCTCCCTCTCCCTTCCCCTCTATTCTTCCCCCTGCTTGAGCACTCTCACTCTCTTAAATAAAATCTCGGGACACCTGGGTGGCTCAGTCAGTTAAGTATCTGCCTTCAACTCAGGTCATGATCCCAGGGTACTGGGATTGAGCCCCGCATCAGGCTTGCTCTCTCCCCTGCTCATGCTCTATCTCTCGCTCGCTCTCTCTCTCAAATAAATAAATAAAATCTTTAAAAAACAAAAATAAACTGCTGGGACCCCTGGGTGGCTCAGTCGGTGAAGCATCTGCCTTTGGCTCAGGTCATAATCTCAGGGTCCTGGGATGGAGTCCCGCATTGGGCTCCCTGCTCAGCAGACAGTCTGCTTCTCCCTCTCTCTCTGCTTGTGCTCTTTCTCTCTGACAAATAAATAAATAAATAAAATCTTAAAAAAAAAAAAAAAAGGTTAGGAGAGGCAGCAAGTATAACTGTGCACAGTCTCTAGAGCCAGACAACCTGATGTTACTACTTACTAGCCATGTGACCACAGGCAAGTTACTGAATCTGCTTCCAGCTTCCTCTTTCACAAACTGAGGATACTACCAAACTACTAACTTCATAAGGTTGTTGTGAGAATTATGTGAACTAAGTTTATAAAACACTCAGAGCAGCACCTCGTAATAGAGGCGCTATAAGCATCTTGTCAAATAAATGAATTTAAAAATCTTTGAGTTCTGCACTGTGGTCTTAAGCACCACAAAAGATCCAATATTAAAAAGAAGAAAAGTAAGTTTAAAAAACTAACATATGTTGGGGTGTCTGGGTGGCTCCGCTGGTTAAGCGTCTGCCTTTGGCCCAGGTCATGATCTCAGGGTCCTGGGATCAAGCCCCATATCGGGGCTCCCTGCTCAGCCGGGAGTCTGCTTCCCCTCTCCTTCTGGCCCTCCCCATCACTTGTGTTCTCTCTCTTTCGCTCTCTCAAATAAATAAAATCTTAAGAAAAAAAACTAATACAAGTAATAAGCTTACATTGCTATTGGAAATACACCTTTATACATGGACACAATATCTTCAGATATTTGATTGTCAAACTTACGCCTCCACAACGTAATGCCAAAACCCTCATTGGACCTTGCCTAAGATTCTTTTTTCTTATTTACTAGGTAATCTCTTGTTTTCTACAGTATAAAATACATGCTTACAGCAAATCATATAATTAACTAATACATGATCTATTAAAGAATTTCGTCTATATCCAAGCAAGGCTTCAAGTTTCAGAAATCCTTAAAGATGATGAAAAGACAATCAGAAATTCCTGATAATAGCTCAGAAAAATAGCTCAGGAATTTATTAGACAAAATTTCCAGTGATAAGAGCTGCATTCAATGAACTTAATTTGGTAGGGGGGAACCCTTCATTTCCTTTCCTTAAAGTGAGTCCTTTTTTGAATACATGAACCCCAATGTTTATAGCAGCATTATCTATAATAGCCAAATTATGGAAACAGCTCAAGTGTCCACTAAGTGATGAATGGATAAAGAAGAGATGGTATGTGTGTGTATACACACACACACACACACACACACAGACAAATTGAAATATTACTCAGCCACAACAAAGAATGAAAGCTTGCCATTTGTAATGACATGGATGGAGCTAGAGAGTATTATGCTAAGAGAAAAAAGTCAGAAAAAGACAAATACCATACGATTTCACTCATATGTGGAATTTAAGAAACAAACAAATGCCAAGGGCAGAGGGGAAGAGAGAAAGGCAAACCAAGAAACATACATTTTTTCTTTATGTAGGTTCCATGCCCAGCATGAAGCCCAGAGTGGAGTTTGAACTCACGACCCTGAGATCCAGTCCTGAGCTGAGATCAAGAGTCAGATCCTTAACTGACTGAGCCACCCAGGTGCCCGCAAGAAACAGACTCTTAACTATAGAGAACAAAGTGAGGGGATGGGTTAAATACGTGATGGGGATTAAGGAGTGCATTTATTGTGATGAGCACGGGTGATACATGGAAGTGCTGAATCACTATATCGTACACCTGAAACTAATATTGTACCATATGTTAACTGGAATTTAAATAAAACCTTCAAAAAAATGAGTCCCTTTTTTACACATCAATGTGAATGTACTTAATACCAAACATTTGTACATGTAAAACTGGTTAATACAGTAAATTTCACATTATATTTTATCACAATAAAAAAAAATTTTTTTCTAAAGATTCTATTTATTTATTTGACAGAGAGAGAGACAGCCAGCGAGAGAGGGAACACAGGCAGGGGGAGTGGGAGAGGAAGAAGCAGGCTCCCAGGGGAGGAGCGTGATGTGGGGTTCGATCCCAGGACTCTGGGATCAGGCCCTGAGCCGAAGGCAGACGCTTAACGACTGAGCCACCCAGACGCCCCCCACACAAAAAAAATTTTAAGTAAGGAGCACCTGGGTGGCACAGTCGGCTGAGCGCCCCATTCTTGGTTTTGGCTCAGGTCATGATCTCAGCGTCGTGAGGTCGCGCCCCATGTCGGGCTCCTTGCTCTGCACTTGCAGGAGTCAGCTTGAGATTCTCTCTCTCCTCCTCTCTCCCGCTCTCCCTCTGCCTCACCTCTCATCCTCCCCGCCACAACGCTCTTTCTTTCCCTCTCTCAAATAAATAAATCTTAAAAATTTTTTTTAAAGATTTTATTATTTCAGAGAGAGAGAGAGACAATGAGAGAGGGAACACAAGCAGGGGAGTGGGAGAGAGAGAAGCAGGCTTTCCACTGAGCAGGGAGCCCAATGCGGGGCGCAAACCCAGGACCCAGGATCATGACCTGAGCCGAAGGCAGACGCTTAATGACTGAGCCACCCAGGCGCCCCCCCAAAGAATTTTTTTTTAAATGAGTTCTATCTCGGCTTGACAGCTTGGAAGATAATCCAGAAAAAAACAGTAATTTTGTTTCTATAAAACTGAATTTTTTTTTTATTCTTATGGTTTGGTTTGCTTCATCAAAATTGGGGGGAAATTAAGATGGTAACAGATTCCTTAAAGTTGGGTTATTTTTTTTTATTATTTTGTTTGTAACTGAACTTTTAAACATACAAAAGCAAATTAATAAACTGATAATTGCTGAATTATTTATTTTAAATATAATAAACCGTATTTTTATGGACACTCTAAGTCATACATTGTAGCTTGATGTTAAGTAATTACCTATAAAGATTACTTTTTTAAACTCTAATTTTCATTTTCTCTAAAATTTCCACTTCCTTGTCACCACCAAAGAAACGGCTTTATTTTATTTTCTTAAAGATTTGCTTATTTATTTTAGAGAGAACAAGAGAGCAAGAGAGAGTACATGAGCAGGGGAGGGGCAAAGGAGAGAATCCCAAGCAGATCCCTGCTGAGCACAGAGCCCTCGGTGGGGCTCAATCCCCAAACCCAAGAGATCACAACCTGAGCTGAAACCAAGAGTCAGATGCTCAACTGACTGAGCCACCCAGGTGCCCCTTTGTATGCTTGTTTAATGTGGCTCTACAGTTCAGGAAATTTAAATCCTTTACAGTTTATTTTCCTACTGTCTGCTCAATCGAGCTGAAGTTAGGTACAGACAGAGCCAAATCATGCAAAATCAGGACAGGAAAAGAGATAAAAATGAGGGCTTTAAAAGGTAAAAAATAAAAATTAGGGAAGTAAAGTCAGTATTGTTTAGAATAAAATTACCTAAATGCAAAGGTGAAGTCCTTGAAAACATACAGGGAATCCTAGGGATCAAGACACTATTGCAGGATATAAATACTAGATTTGAACTATATAGGAAAAAACAAAACTAGAAGGCTATTTAAAATGATAAATGTAAAGTGTTGTTTCTCATTCTAACTCCTAAGAAACCATCAAAAACTCTGGTACCTAATGTTCCTCTAAGAACTTTCTCTGAAACTATATAACTAGCAGATATAGCAAGCTTTGTCAATTATGATAAATGGGAAAGGAAAGAAAACAAGAAATAAAAACCAGAAAGATGCAGTAATGATGAAATGTCCTGAATCACAGCATTATAGTCCTTTAAACTAAGAGACTCTTGAGATCACTAGTCCAACTCCCTAATTTCACACAAGAAAAAAAAAAGGCTTAGAGCCAGCAATGTATCGGTCTATTATACAAGTAATCTAAATTGTAAACAAATATCCTGACAAATCTTTCATAGCTGAGTTAAAATGATTAAATGAGTCATTTCAGATTTCAAAAAGTAAAGAGTTTAAGGAGTAAGAGTATAAATACTTGTTTAAAAACTCCAGTGCAGAAATGACCATACTGAGCAAGTAGAGCCATTAATTTCTTCAAGGGACATCTCCTGACCCCAATCTCCAAAGTCACAGGGGAAGAAGAGAGGAGCCTAGAACATGGCTTCAAAATACCTCTGCTTCTTACTTCTCTGAAATATTTGTTGCAATCACTCTCTAGTAATGGAGATAAAATTACAAAAAGAAGTCATTATCTCCTTAGTTCATCTGGAATTTCAGATTACATAAGTTATTGTGCATGTGTATAAATAAAAATAATCATTTTAGCTTAGTGGCAGAGCCTGTGTAAATAACTCTATGATTCAAATGGGGAGAAAAGGTAGCTCTCAGCCTAATTTCTCAACCTGCGACGCTTAAATGCAATAGTCACTCAACACAGTCTAACAGAAAGCATACAGGGCTTATTTAGGGAGAAAACTGAAGGAACTAGATAAACACATAACAAATTACTTCCAAACAATTAAGGCAAAAGAGTATTTCCAAATTATTAACCATACACACATATGGTATAATGACATGAAGGCACAGGTAATTTATAATGCATGTAATTTGAATACTAAGTCACCTAAATGTCTCTTCTATATTAAATGCCTGCTGAAAACAGGATTTTAAAAATCCAGTTAAAAGTAACCTGTGCAGGGAAGAAAAAGTGGCTCTACTGATATTTTTTCTTCTTTTTTCTCCCCTAAGGTATTCTGAAGAAAAGAAATGCTAGTTAAGAGGTAACAAAGACAGAATTTTAATAAAATATTACCAATAGTCTAGAAAATCTAGTTAATAAGCCCCTGAAACATTAAAATGATGTATATATTCAAAAATGATTTGGGAACCCCAAACTGCTTTGCTTAAAGCAGACCACACTGAGTAAAATACTGAATTCAGAATAAATCCCTCAGTGGTGATACACTTTCTTTTGGTAACAGATTTCAACCCCTTGGCCACAATGTTTGTTGTTCCACTTTTTCTATTTGGTGCTGGCTGAAAGGACTCCCTTTCCTCTCTGATAGCAAGACCATTAGAATACGAAGTCTAAGCTATTAGTGGCTATATTCCCTGCCTTCAATACCGCATATGCAGTAGTAGAAAATGAAGCCAACATGCAGGGAGGAAGGGCAGGAAGAAGGAAAGGATGAACTGGGAAAGGGGAACCCAAAGGGAGGAGGGATCAACTCAAGCCTGTGAATTACTAGATCTTGCTGTCACTGAATTCTGCTCCATCCTTCCTCTTTCTGCTGTAGGGATTTATGAACCAATACATACTGTTCTTGATTTAAGCTAGTTTAAGATGGCTTTCTAGCACCCACAACAGAAGTCCTGATATAATGGAAAGAAAACACACTGAAATTAGAAGCAAAGGAGACCTGGCTCTCTCTGCTGCTGGCTAGCTGAGTAAATTTTAGTAGGCAACTTCTCTGAGTCTCAGTTTCCACATCTATAAGAAGTATTAGACATATTTAAGATAAAAAGAATATTTTAGAAATACATTATTCTAATCTTCAGAAAATATATTTGCTCCTATAATCTCCTGTTGTAAAAGCTATCTCTTAACGAAAAAGGACTGTATTCTGAATGTCAAAAAGTTTACAGCAAATTAAGTCTCTAAAAATAAAACAGGCATTTTCTAAGTGTACCAAAACTTACATATGTTTAAGCCATGTTTTCAATGGTTAATAGTGAAATTAACTGTCTGACCTCAATTTTTTCTTCTAAATACTCACAAACTAAACAGGTAAGGATACAGTTTCAACTGCAGTTAGTGTTAATGTGTTAATTAATGGTCTCAAAATTTTAGGCACAGGGAGAACATAATTAAAGTTTTTAAAATTTTAGAATTATTAGTACTAAGCTTGTTTTCAAGTGAACTTTTTAAAAGCAAGTATTTAATAAAAAATAACCTTTAATTTATAAAGAAAAATTCCTTACTTTGTAATGGACTGACAAAAAGCTGCCACTTCCTCATTCTGTACTTCAATTTCTTGTAGAAGAGAACTTCCAGTTGACAAACTACTGGTCCCATTTGGGTCTTTCTGTAACCAAAAAAATGTTTTCATTTTAGAAGTCAAAGATCCCCAAATGCTAAATAGCAGCATAGCACAAACACATTTTTTCAAAAGTATGTACAAAGATATGGAGGGAAAATAAATCCTACCAGTTACAAAGTTTTATATTATAGATTTTTATCTTTGTAAAAGTAATACCAGCTAAGCTTTGAAGTTCATTGGTTTTACTTGCTCAAAAGTAGAAGTAGGCTGTACTTTGTACTGGTCAACAAGAATGGAATGCTAAAGATATTTCCATTCAAAATCTTCCTGAAATAAATGCTTCAGAAACTTAACAGCTGAATAAAATTAAAGGACTACACTGTTTTAAGAAAGTGAAAACATCAAACCCATTTGGGACTCCTCTAGTAACCAGGAATTCTATTTTTTCAACTTTGGCCCCGAATTCCAAGAAAGCAGCTTGTTCTTTGCGTAAGAGAATGAGTTTTAGGAGTTAGCAGGCATTTTCCATGTTAATAAACTTATGCAAAAAAGTTTATTGTCTGATCAAACTGTGTGCAATGCTTTAATGAGATAAATTCACTACCCAAGCATAGACAAACAGCAGAGTTCATTTGGAAGTGTCTTTTTAAAAAGAGATTTTATTTATTTGAGAGCGAGCGTGAGCACAAGTGCCTGAGCGGGGAAGTGGGGGGTTGGGAGGGGTGGCCGAGGGAGCAGAGGAGGAGGGAGAGCGAGGGGGAAAGAATGTTAGACTCCATGCTGAATGCTGAGCACAGAGCCCAACACGGGGCTTGATATCAGGACCCTGAGACCATAACCTGAGCTGAAACCAAGAGATGTTTAACGGACTGGGCCACCAAGGCACCCCCATTTAGAGGTGTTTTGACTTATTACATAAAAATACTTAGTCTGACACAAATTTCAAATGTAAATTTCCTTTGAAATTAACCTGAAATTAATTAAATTAAAATTGGAATATTCTCAATTCAAAATTAAGTGAATGAGAATACAGTACATACATTTCAAGAATTGTAATGGAATTCATTGACCATGGCACACAAAAATACCTTGTCAGAAAAATTACTGAAAATTTAGGGCAACAATTCCTTTATGAATTTCCTTCTTTTAAAATGTGTCAGAGCCCTTTCTCCTAGAATGTGATATGCACATTTAAGAGGGGGAAAAAACAAAACAAAACAAAACACAAAACAAGCCTTGAGTTCTAGAAAATCACAACTAAAAATAACACAGCTCATGGGAAAAACAGAGTTAAAGCAAACAATTCAAAATCAGTGTAACTTTGTAATCAAGGCCTCAACCAAAATAACAAGTCCTTATAAAAATACACACACAGTTAAATCTCCACTTGACTTTGCACCTAGCATTATGGTCTTAGATCCTTTGAAGCCTTAAACCCTGGAACTCCTGCTTCCTCCTTTGTGATATGGATTTTTGAGGGCATTTGCTTCTAGTCAAGACCAATATCAGCGAGGTTAAAAATACAATCTAGGATGTAGACAACTTCACGAAAGTTCTTAAAGCAGAGACAGGTCTTCACAGCTTCTTTGTCTGCACTTACTGCTCTACCAGAGAGTTTAATATGGAATATTAAATTAATATGGAATATTAATATGTGGAATATGGAATCATTCTTGAAGCGACTCAATCAATCACCATCTTCACTAGAAGACAACACTTCTGCAGGATTTCCAATGTTTTTCTTAATATTTTCTCACACTACTAAGGCTTTCTCTTTAATTGTAAGAAAGTTTGTTCTTGATTGTTTTAAAATGTTACATGCTGGAAAGATTATGTCTGAATTAATGCCACTTCTCCACTTTACTGACATCAAGTTGATATTAACCAATTATACAAGTTAATTTGTGTTACAGAAACAAGTGCTGTAGCAAATAAACCATATAACCCTGAAAATGAGATTTGATATTTCTACAAATTCTCTGGTCTGACATATCAAGTTTGCCATAATCTAATCCAATCGCACTTCCCAGAACTTCCTAAATGATTTCTATGTTTCCATTAGCTTGAATCATATCCTGTTCCTAACACAAACTGAACTATCCTATGAATCTTTGTTTTAGTGTTCAATGCCTTCCTCCTAACCTGCCCTCACAACCCAAGTCAAAAACTGTTACTTCATCTGCAGTGTTCTTTATGATTACTCAGCATGAAACAATTCTCCCCTCCTACCACTTCTAAGTACTTAGTCTGAACCAAACACCATATCATCACATCCTGTTTTATATTTGTCATAATGTGAAAGCCCTTTGAAGATAAAAATCTAATTTTATTGAATGTTATATTCTTGTAGAACTTTATATCCAGTTCAGAAGACACCCAATCATTGGTTCAATTTGGGAAAGGGAGAACAGAGAGTTATTAATAAGTATAGTTTGTTTTATAAGATGAAAAGTTATGGGAATGGATGGTGGTGATGGTTGTACAACAATGTAAATGTATTTAATACCACTGAACTGTACACTTAAAAATGGTAAAGATGGTAAATTTGGTTATGTGTATTTTACCACCACCACCCCAAAAAATCTAGCAGTTACTGAGCATTTATTACATGCCAAGCCCTGCTATAAGAAATTTACAAGTATATATTTTTCATTTATTTCTCACAAAGCTCTAGCAGGTGGGTAATGTTATAATCCCCATTTTACAATTAAAAAGTGGTGCACAGAGAAGTTAATTAACAAACACAAGGTCACATAGCTAATATAATCAGTGAGGATTTCAAACCAGGCAGCCTAGCTTCAGAATCACATGCTTAATGACTCTGCCATTCTAACCTCTCAAAAAAGTCTCCCTAAAAAACTTAAAAACACAATGAGAAAAACAACATTATGACCTTTTCAGAAGCAATGCTATAGAAAACTTGTATTTTTGCTTGACCCAATAATCATCTTTCCTCCTTTAATTCTTTTTCATATTTTACTAACATATTTTGAATCTCCTTAGTGGCATTTATAGATTTTTTAAAATTTTTTTATAGATTTTTTTAACCAAAAAAAATTGTATTATTCAGAGTGCCTTTCATGAATTAAGTCTTTCCTTTCAAGAAGGTTATAAATTTCAATTGACAGTGACAGAAATAGACTACAACTAATTCTCTAGTCATACATCAAGACAAAAACAACACCTGAAAAGTTAACTCAAAAATGTTTTTATTTTGTTTTTACAAAGTAAAAAACAGTTGAGCTGCCAAGGTGTCATCTCATACATTAACATTAGATTTTTTGTTTTTCTCCTTTCTGGGACAAAAAAAAAAAAAAAAAATTTTTTTTAAAGATATCTCAGTGAGGAGGCCATCTCACATGCCTTTATTTTTTATTTTTATTTTTTTTAAATATTTATTTGACAGAGACACAGCAAGAGAGGGAACACAAGCAGGGGGAGTGGGAGAAGGAGAAGCAGGCTTCCCCCTTAGCGGGGAGCCCGATGTGGGGCTCAATCCCAGGACCTAGGATCATGACCTGAGCCAAAGGCAGATGCTTAACAACTGAGCCACCCAGGTGTCCCCCAATTTTTTTTTTAACATTTTACACTTTACACCTATTCCCTCAACTCTTGCCCCCAAAACCTCCCTTAAAATTCCACTCAAACAACCTAGGCATCAAATCATCTCTTTCCTCCATTGATGTTGCATGAACCTTTATGCAGCATTCAAGGCTTTCTATGTTGTACTGCAGTTATACGCACACACGGTGTCTCTTCCTTCTAACCCAAGTTCTTTAAGGATTCGGTCTGTGAGTGGTTAATCTGTAACCCATACGTTGTATCCTCAAATATTTTTCAACAAATCAAAGAGACAAATAAGAAAAAATTGCTAGGGGTGCCTGGGTGGCTCCGTCATTAGGCGTCTGCCTTTGGCTCAGGCAGTGATCCCAGCGTTCTGGGATTGAGTCCCACATCAGGCTCCTCCGCTGGGAGCCTGCTTCTTCCTCTCCCGCTCCCCCTGCTTGTGTTCCCTCTCTTGCTGCCTGTCTCTCTCTGTCAAATAAATAAATAAAATCTTAAAAAAAAAAGTGTGTATTCACATTTAAAAAAAAAGAAAAAGAAAAAATTGCTAATACTATTATCTAATATACAGACGAAAGAAAGAAGAGGTCTATATGGAGAAGATAGTGAGTTCTCCAGTAAACATTTTAGGTTTGTAAATTCATGTAGTTGTTTGGTTACCATCTACAAGTATTCTATTCCAGGGCTAAAGGCATAGATTTGAGGATCATTTAATTTCTGCAATTTTCTACTGAGAAATTTCTCTCTGCTAATGGCTGTAGGCATCCATCAAGATCAATGAGAGTGCGATATCCCATATATACACATATGTAAAGAGATTTACTATATGACATTGGCTCCTGTGATTATAGAGGCTGCCAGGTCTCAAGATTTGTCAGTTGGCAAGCTGGAAACCCCGGAGACAATGGTATAGTTCCCAACTTCGTACAGCAGGTCAAGACCCAGGAAGAGCTGATGTTTTTAGTTGGGAGTCCAAAGACAGGAAAAAACCCATGTCCAGCTCAAAGGCGGTCAGACTGGAGGAATTTCCCCCCATTAGAAGTAGGGTCAGCTGCTTTGTTCCATTCAGGCATTCAACTGGTTGGATGAGGTCCACCCACATTAGGGAGGGCAATCTGCCTTTACTCAGTCTACTGATTCAAATATTAATCTCATCCAGAAACACCCTTACAGATAAACCCAGGTTAATGTTTGATCAAATGTCTGAGCACCCCAGGGTACAATCAAATGGACACATAAAATTAACCATCAGAGCATCTCAACCAGAGAACCAAGGAGTCGTATCATTGCAAGAGTGTAGACCAGTAGCTTTCAACTATCTTGGAGCCTCAAAATTAAGCACTGACCAAGAGAGTACAGGTAAGAGATATTAAAGACAACTAGAGCAAATCCTTGGAGAAATGCCTATGTTTAGAAGCTAGACAAAGGAAAAGAAATCAAAGATTACAGGAGGAAAACTAGGAAGTAGATTTAACTAGGGCCACAGAAGAGAAGTTTCAAGGGAAAGATGTAGTCAACTGTTGCAAATGAAGTAAAAGAGTGAATATGGTCACCAGATTGGCAATTAGTATTCATATTACCAGAAACAAGCTTCTGCAATATGATAAAAACAGGGGAGGATGGTGAGAGATTGGAAAGGCAGTAACTACAAATTCTTCTTTAAAGAGTAATGGTAGAAAATACCCTGGGGAGACAAGTACAAGAAAAGAGCTGAAAGAGTGAAGTTTCAAAAAAGTGAATGAATAGCTCTCTCTTTTCATCCAAACCAGAAAGAAGAGGCAAATCTGAGGTGGGTAAGTGCATGCAGAAAATGGTCTTAACCTCGGTAGTTTAAAAAAAAAAAAGTAGTAAGGTCATGCACCAGAGGAGGCAGAAAGGGTAGATTAGGAAAGTGATGAAGGCTTGAAATAATTCGCAAAACTCTACCAGTGTATGTTTTGTAAAGCAGTTTTAAGAATATGGGAAAGCTTTACACCTACTCAGATGCAAGATTCAGGCCATACTGTCCCAGAAATTAGACTGCATAACAAATTTTCAATAAATGTACTTTAAGCATTACGTATGTGTGTGTGAGTGTGTGTGTATTATATGTATTTATCAGTTACTATTTGGAACAAAGTTAATCACTTCCTTATTTGAATTTTTAAACAGTTTTACAAAGAGACGTCACTAAGCTATTCAAATAGTTTACTACATCCAGCTAGACAACGAAAATCATTTTGTTCTGTGTTCCCTCTTGTTTAGGGGCGCCTGGGTGGCTCAGTCAGTTGAGCATCTGACTCTTGATTTTGGCTCAGGTCATGATCTCAGGGTAATGGATCAAGCCCCAAGACATGGTCCAAATTCAGCATGGAGTGTGCCTGGGATTTTCTTCTCCCTCTGCCCCTCCCCCACAAAATAAATACAATCTAAAAAAAAAAAAAAAAAGATTCCCTCTTGTTTAAAATTAATGATAGACATTCTGCCAATGGGGGATATAAATGTTTATAATGTTAATATAGTTAACTTTTAGGAAGAATACCCACAGAACTTTGCAAAGCCAGTACTATGAAAATAATTTGATTCACTACTAAAATCTTTGCAATCTGCTCCAAGTAGCTAAATTTATAGCTACTAACTGAAACCTAAGTTGCCATACGACAATTCTAAATTCTATGCTGCCTTTTCCTGGTATTGGTCACAAAAATCTGAACCAAAGCATTTAGATTATTATTAACAAAAGACACTAGAAGGAAACAGGAAGTAAGCTTGCTGAGTGAGAAGAAAAATACTCTTTCACCACAAAGCATAAAATTCTTACAGGAAATGAATACTTGAGCATGTAAATTAATTATAAAGAATAGGCATTACAATCTTATTTCCCAACAAAAAATATGAATCTCAGGGAAAAGTTTTTAAATAAGGATGAATGGTGTCTGAAAAATTAAAAGATCCATGCCTGTTTGTACCACAGACTTCGAAAGTCAGCCTATTATTAGTGCTCTCTTTACCTGCCCCTTTTGGCCTAAATCAAACCAAACTTTATCTTCATGTACACAAACAAAATGATGAAATCTTAGTGTTAATAAGTGTGGGCTTAGAATTTTTCTTTTTTTTTTTTAAGATTTTATTTATTTATTTGACAGAGAGAGAGAGAGACGGCCAGGGAGAGAGGGAACACAAGCAGGGGGAGTGGGAGAGGAAGCAGCAGCCTCCCAGTGGAGCAGGGAGCCTGATGCGGGGCTCGATCCCAGGACCCTGGGATCAGGCCCTGAGCCGAAGGCAGACGCTTAACAACTGAGCCACCCAGGCGCCCCAGAACTTTCTTTTGATAATAAAAATCATTTTACAGCATTTGTAACAAGTACACACCAAACCTCTGATTGAAGACTTCAGATAATAGTGCACTGAACTGAGAACCTGACAGGAACCATCATAATTAAATGACTATTTCTAGGTTCCACTGTTAATATTTAACAATAATACCTGCCTCCTTGAATTTTCTTCCTCATTGGTCCTTGTTCTATTTTCTGGAACAATGGACTTTAAAATTAAGTTACTAACCTGAATTTCTCAATTCACATCGAAAAATATAAACAGGATTTGCTTAATTTTAACCTTTCTGTAAAACTTTCAGCACCTGCTACCACTTGTCTGTTATAATCTAGCACAAAATGCTACTATACTGTAGCACAAAGGTAACATACTTAATATACTGTGAAATTTAGTACATCACTATTTCGTCTTTTTTACAAGAAAACCATGATTTTCAGTTATTCTACTTCCTGAATGGGTTTGAGAAACTATGTCCAAAATACAAAACTTTATTATTTTTTTTAAAGATTTTATTTATTTGAGAGAGAGTGAGATAGAGAGAGAGAGAGAGGGAGGGAGAGATCAGCAGCAGGGGGAAGGGTAGAGGGAGAGGCAGACTTCCTGCTGAGCAGGGAGTCCAATGCAGGACTTGACCCCAGGACCCTGGGATCATGACCTGAGCTGAAGGCAGACGCTTAACCAACTGAGCCACCCAGGCACCCCCAAAATACAAAACTTTAGAAGAAAGAAAAAAAGTCCATTTCCTCTTACATGGGAACTTTCCAAACTTTAAATATTATTCCTGAAAGGGATCCCAGAACTCATCCAGTCTGATGGAGGGACAGAAGCAGAAAAATATTCACCTTTAGTCCAGAAGGCTGACCTATAGCCTGCATAGTTTCGATAAGGTTGCTAAGTTCTTAAAGGGTCTCATGACTGCCTATAAATCTCAATGATAATTAATATCAAACTGAATAAGCACCAGAGAAATATTATGTAGTTTTACGAGTAGAAATTCAAAGACATCTATGATTTAATACTCCCTGCACATCCCCTCCCCCTTGAGCACTAAGCATATAACCACCAGCTTCATACAACAAGTTAAGCTCTTTTTGCCCATGGGTCCTGTCCCTGTTCTAATTAAATAAACTAAGTTGCACTGTGAAACATCTCAAGAATTCTGTCTTGATTATCACACTCAATGATCCGGCAACATAACCATCTTTATTTCATAGATGATGAAACTCAGATCCAGGGAGTGACTTATCTTCAATTAATATTCTCTTCAAAAAAAAAACCAAGGGGCGCCTGAGTGGCGCAGTCGTTAAGCGTCTGCCTTCGGCTCAGGGCGTGATCCCGGCGTTCTGGGATCGAGTCCCACATCGGGCTCCTCCGCTGGGAGCCTGCTTCTTCCTCTCCCACTCCCCTGCTCTGTTCCCTCTCTCGCTGGCTGTCTCTCTGTCACATAAATAAAATCTTAAAAAAAAAAAAATACCAAAAAAAAAAAAAAACCCAAAAACCAAAAAACTCTTCTTCAGGCAAAACATTTCCAATCTTTTCAACAGTTCCTTAAAGGACACAGCTTCTAGATCCTGAAAACTGTAGTCATTTCTTTTCAAGACACACTCTAGTTTGCCAGTGGCTCCTCTTAGAATATGGAGCTCACACAAAATTATTAGGTAGGATTTTAATAGAGCAGAGTATAATGGAATGATTAACAACTGCATTCCTCAGCCAGGCTGCACTTAGACTCCTTTAAGACTGGGCAGGTAGCCTAAGCCACCTCAATTCAGAAATTGTGCCATTTAGTAAAGCTGTTGATACACACATTCTAGTAATCAAGCTCCAATCTGACTGCTCAGCTGATCAAATCATGCTATTTTTGCTTACCTGGCTTTGCATACTCATGTTTCTCATAAACAGTTTGCTCACTGCTTGATCCTTACCTCCCCCATACTTGAACTTTTTAATTTTTTTTTAAAGTAGGCTCCACACCCAGCATGGAGCCGAAGGTGGGCCTCAAACTCATGACTCTAAGATCAAGACAGGAGCTAAGATCAACAGACACTCAACTGACTGAGCCACCCAGGTGCCCTGCCCCATACTTAAAGCAAAATCTACAGGCTTCTGTTAAAACTGATGCTCAGAAGCCTAGTTAATTCTTGGAGTCTGAGCAACTAGCAGTTCTCTGCAACTTGCATGTGATCTGATTTCCCAGATCTTCCTAGGGAAACTACCTACCCTCAGTAGTCCTGCAAGATATTCTCTGAAAGCACCACAAATATGGAAAATATCAAGATGGTAATATGACAAATATTAAAAATAAGGAGGAAAAGATGTATGTAGGGAGGCAATGAAAGGTACATGGGTACCACAGTCCTGTCCCCACCAAAAGAAAGGGTGGAGAAAACAGGAGTTGAACTATAAGAGACCAGTCTAAACTAAAGAGAGGAAAAGGGAAAGGAAGCAGGGTTTTGCAGCAAAAGTATTAACAACCTAAGTTGCAAAGAAACTATTTCCAGGGTACTTTATTTTTATGTTTTGCTATTTGTCTTGTCATCCTCCCAATTTCATAGGCTCCTGAGGTATGAAGAAACTAAATTTAAAGTTATCTAATCAAGAGGTTCCAAATGCCAGTCCAAGGGATCACGTTAGCTGCATAAGAATCACTTATGGAAGGAAATTTTTGATAAAAGTTATCTTTCCCCTCAAATTCCAAAATCTCCCTCTTCCTCCCACCCCCAAACACACAAAATGAGGACTGAATAAACCCAAACTCCTCTGCAGGGCACTGTGACATGCATGTCTGGGAAGCTGATTATTTCACCCATGTTTGACTATCTCCTATAACAGGAAACTTACTACTTCCAAAACAGCATGTTCTATTCACTAAAAGGGGGAGGGAAGAGCGATTTTAGAGTCACATGGGTCTGAATACCAGCTTTACGAATAATTCTATGGCATTTTTCTTAAGCTCTAATGTAATATTATGGAAATTTTCAGACATAACAAAAGTAGAGAGAATATAATAAACACCCACATATCCACCACCAGCTTCAATAATTATAGATGCAACAAGATTGGCTATATGTGATAAGCACCCCATTCCCAGCTCCTCATTCTATTAAAACTATAAAGCAATTTATTACATTTCATTTGCAAATTCTTCAGTATACATCTCTAAAATATAAGAGCTCATTTAACTTCAATACCATTATTACATGAAAAAATTAATAGTTCCTTAACTTCTTTACATTTCCTCAACTGTAAAATAGGTATGGGTTGCTCTGTCCTCATAGGATTCTTAGGAACTCTCTATTGTCTCTGGGACTATTAAAAAAAAAAAAAAAAGTGCAGTTTGAACATTTACACACAAAAAGAATATAGCTCTTAGATTCTGAGTTCTGATCTTGGATCACTGGACAGTAAATAATTCCAGTGATCCAGAAACCTTAAGATGATAACCACAATTCATCTAGAATGGTAATCTCAGCTCACCTGGAATAATGTTTCCCTTAGTGGATAAATGACTTTCCAATCCCGAGCAAGTTAGAATTTGAGACAGATAATGAAATAAACCAGTCATTTAGAAATATTTTATTAAATTCAAGATAATCTACGTATTGTGGTCACAATGCATATATTGTAGAGATGGGAATACATACATACAAAGGTGTGATTCAAGGAGCAGGATTATTTGAAAGTGACCTGGATGCTCATTCTGAATTGCATGGACAATCAGGGGCTCTCTGTCTTCTACCACTGGGAGGACTGAGCCTACACTTAGCTCCCTACAGGACTAGGAGCTTCCTTTTCTCTGATAGCAGAACTTTCCATAGTTCCTAAGATCTCCAAGTTCTAGGCAGTTGCCCTTCCCAAACAACTCCTGAGAACAGCTGAAATCCCTAATCCAGACTACATGGTGTCAGGCACCATGCTGTCAGGCTTCACCCATAAAAAGGAGACACACACTTGGGGAGGGATCTCTTCATTGGAACACTGACCAAAATGTGAATCCAGCCATTTAAAAATGTACAATTCACTGGCTTTCAGTACATTCACAATGTTGTGTGGTCATCACCACTACAGTAAGAACACTGAAATGGTCTAATTCTAGAACATTTTCATCCCCCCCCCCCCCAAAAAAAAAAACCTCTGTACCCATTAAGCAAACATCCTCATTCCCACCTTCCCCCACCCCTGGAAAATACTGGTGTGCTTTCTTTCTCTATGAATTTGCCTTTTCTGGACATATGATATAAAATGAATCATACAATACATGGTCTTTTGTATCTGGCTTCTTTCATTTATAATGTTTTTAAGGTTCATCCATGTTATAATATATATCAGGACTTCACTGTTTTTTTGTAGGTAATATTCCACTGTATGAACATAACACTTTGGTTTACCCATTCATCAGCTGATGGGACATTTGGGTTGTTTCCATTTGGGGGCTATTATGAATTAAAGTTACTATGGACTATCTAATTTTTAGAACGAGTAAATGACTTAAATAGACATTTCTCTAAAAAAGATATACAAATAACCAATTAAGAACATGAAAAGATACTCAACATTATTAATCATCAGGAAACGTAAATCAAAACCACAATGATCCATCAGGATGGCTATAATCCAAAAAAAGGAAATTCACAAGTGCTGGCAAGAATGTGGAGAAACTGCATCTCTCATACATTGCTGATGGGATATAAAATGGTGCAGCCACTATGCAGAGCAGTTTGGTAATGCCTCAAAAAGCTAAACATAGAATTACCAGCAACTCCTCTTCTAGGTATATTCCCCCAGCCCCCGTTTGTTTTTGTTTTTTTATGACTCACGGCTTAAAGTTTCCCCTTCTCCTTTTAAATACTTTAGAAAATGATTGTTATTTTGTAAAAACAAAAACCACAAGATGACAGAGATATTAAGAGAAAATAATTTTACATTATATTTAGGATTCCAATTTAAAATGTATAATTAACTTGCAATTTTTGAAAAGTATTAAGAGATTATGTGACTAAATCTGTAAATACTGAAAAGCTTAAAAGAACTTAACACGCTCTTAGTGTGAGCTGTAGTCAAAATACACTTAAAAAACATTGTATTAGTTAAGATTTTCCTCTTTTCTGATAATGTCATCCAAAAACATCCTCATCTTTTTTTCTAAGCCTCCTTACTACCTGCTTCTTTCTCCAAAATGGCTTTTTGAAGTCACAATTCAAGATACACCTATCCAAAATCATGCAAAATCTGATTCTTTGTGGGTGGGAGGATGGGGTAACTGGGTAATGGGCATTAAGGAGGGCATGTGATGTGATGAGCACTGGGTGTTATATGCAACCGATGAATTGCTGAACACTACATCTGAAACTAATGGTGTACTATGTGTTGGCTAATTGAATTTAAATTTAAAAAAAATTTTGCTTCTCCTTCCCTAAAGGTTAGTTGATTCCCAGTGCCTACAGAGTGGTTAAGTGCTGACCTAATTAGCTGAATGCTATAATTCACATTAAGGGGAGAATGAGGCTTAAACATTCCCAAGATCCACAGATATCATAAGAGCAAAATAGAAATCTGCAAAGATATACTGTATTTCAAAAGGAAAAGTCTAAACCGTGCTGCCTCTCTTCTGAAGGAAGAGATCCTTTCCCAGCCACCCTTAACTAATTTTTACACATAGTAAGACGATGTGAACTCAGCCAACTACACCACATAGACTATAGTTCCATTCCTGACTTTTATCAAAATAGGTGTTTAAATAGAGTCCTTTAATGGCTTTTATTTCCCTCCCTCCCTTTCTTCCACTCATTGATTCATGGTTAAAATCAACAAAATAATACATGGGGAAATTTCCATAATGGGGTTAAAAACCAAAATTCCTTGTTTACCCTGAAAAATTAAACAGATAATGAAGAGAAAGTAGGACCATATATAATAAGAAGACATGGAAAGATGGATAAAAATTATCTTAAAAGCCTATCAGTGACAGCCAGATCCTTGTAGAGGATTTTTAAATTTATAATTCTATAAAAAATATTAATAGCAACTAATTGCTCAATTGACCTAAACACATTTAATCCTTTCCCACACAATCTAAGATTCGCAGTACATTTAAGAATAAAGAAAACAAGATTCAAAATGAAAAATAGTTTTTACCTAATAGATTATATACTTAAACATGAATTCTGTGTTATACTACTAAATTTGAGAAGTTAGTAAGAAAAGACTATACCTGAGATATTTGGCCCTGGACTTTTGTAAACTGAGTTGTTCGAATATTTAAAGACTGGCTTCTTGTTACCGTTGCCCCAGAAGGAGATTTTCCATTCACCTTTCTTTCAAGGTGGCAACTTGCTGGTGATCGCTCTTCAAGAAGAACAGCATCCCAAGGATCCTCTGCTAGTAAACCTGGAATATTTTTCTCTTCTTCATGGTCTAATACCTCCACACTGTCCACCTTAGGTTTACTTAGGGGATCCAAGTCTAACCAGTCGAATTTACTTATATCTTCAGACTTTGGAGATACCTGTAGATTGTTGACTGTTGCTTTTGAATTTGTGATCTCCAAATCAGTTCTTGCTTTTCCATTTTTTAAAAATTCTGATGTACTAGCTATTTTGTCAAACAGCTTTGCCATGTCAGGACTGACTACTGGACGATAGACAGGTAAGCTTCCTTGTGGATGAAAGGGCGTGGCAGGTGTCAAAGGGTATGAAAAATATGGAGACTGTCCTGGAAAAGTTAAATATATAGGTTCTGTTGATGGAAAAGTAGGCATTCTTGGATTGAAGCCATTTTGGAATGCAGTCTGTTTACTGCTATAAGTTGACTGATAAATAGAAGGTAAAGTGTAAGTGGAAGGCCCAGATAATCCAGGTGGCCACTGTCCTCTCTGAATAGTAGGTCTAAGATAGACCTGTGTTGAAAATGAAGGGCTCAGAACAGGAGTAACTGGCAAGACAGGTGTTTTCCTAGTCTCGAAACTGTCATCCAGCAATAGTTTCTCAAGTTCGGCTTGGGTGAGCTTTTCTACATCAATATCTACTGCTCTTTTTTGGCTGTCAGATTCAGGAAACACCATGAGATCATAATCTTGTTTGTTATAAACTTGTGCTTTTTGTCTGGTGTTGCTTGACAACTCAAAGCCTCTCTGATTTTCAGTCACTCGTCTGTCCTTTTGCAGTTTTGCTAAAGCCTCTGCTTCCATCTGTAATGCTTCTTCTTTGTCCACTTCTTTTGTTCTTGTTGCTTCCAGATGTGATGAACATTGCTTAAATCCATTATTGCTAGATATCTGAGCCATGTCCACTTAAAAGACCAAACCTTCCCTAATCGATTTTTTCTTGTAGCTTCCAAAATAGCAAGACCTACACATAAAAATAAACATAAAACTCAATTAGATTTTTTAAACACAAATTTATTGTTTGTAACCTACCTCATATGGTTTAGGATTTAAAGCCACTTACAAATAAATGACCAAATCAAATATAATAAAATGAACAGTTCTGGGAAATCTGGGTGAAAGGAACATTTTAAAAATATACACTGCTGGGTTAAGGGATATGTTTAGACATACACGACTTTACTTCATTCCCTGACCTCACAGGAAAGCTAGCACTGTAAATGAACTCAAGAACCTTTCATTTCAGGTATCACAATGGCTACTGTTAACCAACGGCACTTTTGGCAGGACTCTTGGCACAAAATGGCTTAAGTGCTAGTCACATTTTCAAGAGTTTGAACAGGGTTTACTGTTATGCAAATAGCAAGTCAAAATGGGTTCAATCTTTTCCTGTTAAATTACTCATAAGCCAATTAGCAATAAAAGTATTCAATACCTACTCAACGAAATCAAGGAACTATTATCAAAACACCATATGAAAAACTGATTAACAGCTTATAATATTCTACAATTATTAATGTATAACATAACATAGATTAGAAAAATAAGAGTGTTAAAGCTACAAGAAGCTGCGCTACTCCATTCAAAGGTAAAATTACGGCTGAATTTGTCACAGTTTTGACCACACTTCTGCTAGATCACCTGTAGTTAAATCATTCGTTATAATACTGGGGCACCTTGCTGGCTCAGTCGGTGAAGCATGCGACTCTTGATCTCAGGGGTTTGAGTTTGAGCCCCACATTGGGCACAGAGTTTAAGAAAATAGTTATAATACTAAAACTTCTCCTTTTTAAATTGCTAAAATATTTATTCATAAACTAGAAGAAATAGTTTATTAAACTTTCTCATCGATCAGTTCATAAAAATTTGTAGTCTTCTATTTAAGATAAACACAATTCAGATAGAAATTACCCTAAGAAGCAAGATGACCAATTAAAGGGTTAGTTAGCTACTGTGTAACAGAAGGCGCATTTCTTGCTTCTAATCAATATGAATCAGGGGTTAATTTTGGGTTCTGGAGTCACATCACCTTGATTTATGAAGCTGTAAGAGTTTGGGTAAGTAAACACTTTTCCACATGCCTTAGTTTCCTAACTTTTAAAATGAAAAAGTAAGGGTGCCTGGGTGGCTCTGTCATTAAGCGTCTGCCTTCGGCTCAGGTCATGATCCCAGCCCCGCATGGGGCTCCCTGCTCAGCGGGAAGCCTGCTGCTCCCTCTCCCACTTATGCTGCTGGTGTTCCCTCTCTCGCTGTGTCTCTCTCTGTCCAATAAACAAATAAAATCCTTTAAAAAAATAAATAAATGAAATGAAATGAAAAAGTATCTATCTCCTATACTGTAAGGACTAAATGAAACAATGCAACTAAAAAGTGCTTATCGTTGGCCTCGAGCATAAGCATTAAATAAATCACATCTATTATTAATCTGCATTAATTTGAGATTCACCTAGCTTGAACGCCCAGAAATCAATGGAGCTCCTCCTTACATCTTTTTTCTAGCACAGTGCTTGTCTGTAGTATATACAAAATAAAAGTTTAATGACAGGAGGTAGGGAAACACTCAAAGTGAATTCACATTAATGTAACACAAATGAAAATCCTAAGTGTTGAGGTAATACTAAATGAAAAAGTTATTAGTGATGAGGACACAGAGATATTCAAGGAAGATATCCTTTGCAATTCTTTTATACAACTATAGTTGAACTTCTGAGGCATTTCACTGAAAAGCTTTTCCAAATTTTTCCCTTCTGTGGTAGACTGCAAAACTACACACAATGCACACTTAAAATTTGTATACTTCATTGTATGTAAACATTTCATCTCAAGAAAAAACTGTAAACAAATATTGACTTTCACTAAATATACACAAACTACTTAAAGTACTGATGTCTATTATTTACTCTGAAATTCATCAAAAATAATATAAGTATCTGATAGAGGGATAGATGGATAAACGTGTGATAAAGCAAGTACAGGAAAATATTAACAGAACAATCTAGTTGGTAAGCATATGGGTGTTCACTTTGAAATCCTTTCAACGTGGGTGCATGACTGAAAATTTTCACAAAATGTTGGATGAGGAAGAGGAGGCACAAACTCCTCTCATTCCAGTACACACTTCCCCTTTATAAAGGTACTTTGCTTCTCCTCCCATAAAGGGGGGTAGGGTGGGGTCTATTTCTCTACTTGATCTAAGCTGGCTCTGTGACTTGCTTTGACCAATACAATATGAAAGAAGTGACACTATGGGAGTTCTAAGTTCAGAAGAGCCTGACTGCTTCAGCTCTTCCTTTTCTGAGGGCAGCCACTGCCATGTGAATACTTATAGAGGATAAGAGCGCACTAGTAGAAAAAGGTCCAGCCGACAGTCATCACCAACCACCAAATACGAGTGAAGCCACCACCTCGGACCATTCATCCACAGTCCAAATGACCACATCCACATCAGTCACCCAAGGCAAGATCAGAAGACACCACCTAGCCTGAGTTCAAGCCAAACTGCTAACCCAGAAAATCATTTTGAAATGGTTTGTTACATAGCAATAAATAAGTGCTCAACCTTTTCTTCTTACTTTTAGAAAGCAAAACTGAAGCCACTAACCAATTTAACAGCAAATTTCTGTTTTAACTTCCACAGCCACCACTACCACCTTCAAGTGTCCTCAGAGAATGAACAGTTCCCTTTTCCTTCCTAAATCTGCCCCCTTCTACTTATATCCTTAATCCCACTGAATTCCCTTACTTCTTTATCAGTGATTGCCTCCTCTGCATTATTTTCTCTCTTACTCGCTTCTGCTCCTCTGCCATAAAAATGCTCAACTTTTCTACATACTGAGGTGGAAAAAAATCTTAATATTCCTCTTTAGACTCCTGTAGCTTCCATTTTAATATTCTCCTTTCACTGCCAAACTTCTCAAATGAGTGACCCAGAAAGTCCTTTCTTTACTCATTCTGTCTTGGAAAAATTATAATTGTCCTTCAGGGCCCAATTCAAATACAGCCACCTGTCTGAAGCTTTTCTTAAGCAGCTCCTATTAGAAACTATCTTTTTAGCTCAAATAAAACTTTTATTTTTCATAGACTCTATGCTGTTTTTGCCCCATCAGTATCCCTTCTTCTGGTAGAATATGTAACTTCCTTTTTGGAACCTCGTCACCTCCCTTTTGTTCCATCTAGTTTAAATAGGGCTGAAACATCCTTACTCCCTACCCTCCCACCCCCAACCACACCAGGGGATCCAAGTCTGGGCAATTAGAGTTAATCCGAAGACTTCTGAAACTATTTGGAAAGGAAGCCTATCATTAAAGCTGTTAAACTTATGGGATATAAGCCTGGCATTGCTGTGGCATCTTTGCCACCACTCACTGAAGGAGATGCTGCCCAAGAACGGATTCAAGCCAGAGAGAGCAGAGCTATGATAAAAAAAAAAATGAAATAGATTCTGGATATTACATTAAGTGTCTGGATCCAACCCATGTCCAAGGCCAGTCTTTTCATTTACGTATGCCAATAAATTCCTCTTTGCTTAAGCTGGTTTAAAATTACCTTCTCCCATAATAACTAAAAACCACTTTTTTTTTTAAGATTTTATTTATTTGACAGAGAGACAGCAAGTGAGGAAACACAAGCAAGGGGAATGTGAGAGGGAGAAGCAGGCTTCCTGCTGAGCAGGGAGCCCAATGTGGGGCTCGATCCCAGGACCCTGGGATCATGACCTGAGCCGAAGGCAGACGTTTAATGGCTGAGCGACCCAGGCACCCCTAAAAACCTCTTAACACAGAATCTGTAACCTGTATGTCTACCCAATAGACTAGTATAAGCTTCTTAAGTGCAGAAACCTACTGTTTCTTTCCTCCCTACGTTTCGAAGCAACCACCTTAATAAATATGGAGCTTAATTTAATGAATGTGTTTTAAAGAAGGGAATAAGAACTATCAGACTGCTTGGAAGAAGAGATTTCAGATAGTACATGACTGGAATATATGATGGGAGAAATTAAGCTTAACTGCCTATTACTGAACACCACAACATGGTCTATTTTTCACAAAATCAGATGGATTAGAACAAAACATTTTGCAAAGGGAAGAAGGTACTGAACTGCAATTCATCTTCCATAAGCATACTGCCAATTTATTTAACCATTTTCCTGGCTACTATATTTGGTAATGATACGACATTGTTCTGAAGGAGGGAAGCTGGATTTTTTTTTTAAGATTGTATTTATTTGTCAGAGAGAGAGAAAGAAAGAGCACAACAGGGGGAGTGGCAGGCAGGGCAGGCAGAGGGAGAAGCAGGCTGCCTGCTCAGCAAGGAGCCCAATGTGGGACTCTATCCCAGGACCCAGGGATCATGACATGAGCCAAAGGCAGCCACTTAACCGACTGCGCCACCCAGGAATCCCTAGGGAATCTGGATTTTTTAAGTGAGTTTGAGATACAGTTTATTCAATAGAGAACACACTTATTCTGAATATTTCAAATTACTGTTACCTCTTATTTACTGACACGGTATAAAATAGTTTGAAAAATATTTTAACAGTGAATGTGACATTTTTTCAGATCATCAGTTCATATGCTTGCTCCATCCCCAGTATCAACCCAAAGCAGTATATGCTAAAGTAAATTCAGCTCGAAGGTAGTAAGAGTGAAATCTCTGTTAACAGTTGAAATACCGTATTTTAGCTTTCCAAAAGATTATCATGCATGTATACTCAAATGGTAATAAAGGACCTAAAAAGTTGTCCAAAAGTAACCTAGTGCTTCAGCTATTTTTCTGAGGCTGCTACACTGACATGCTCCATTAATTTTTTAAAATAAAACATTTGATGACAAACATTTAGCAGGAAACAATTTTGCACATGCTAATTCAAAATGCCAACTTCAATGTTAATGTTCTCCTAATTCTAGCTGGAAAAGACAATATAACCGGTTTCTGAATGACGATTGTATGCCATCTGCCAAAATTTCCCAACATAGAGTAACCCAGTGATGATTACAATGCTGTAGCTACTTTAAATTCTTCAAAAGAGGGCAATTAAACTATTCAAACTTTGGGATACCATTTGCAGACCCAAAAGAATTAATTTAGAAGCTCTTGGCTTCTTCTGTGGTAGACATTCATTTACAATTTAAATTTAAATCTCAGGGGAGGGAAAAAAAAGCCAGTCCTGCTACCCATCTAAATACTTTCTGATATTAAAATTCAAGATAAAAAAAAAATAGAGAAATAATGATTTGAGTTCAACAATGCAAATATTTCTCATCTAAAATGAAAATGAATCTCAAAGAAAATTAAATAATGGCACCCCTATGGAACTGAACACTATGCCACCATTAAAAATTAAATTATTAACACTACAGTAACCGTGGAAAATATTAAATTGTAGTAACTACATATCTCTATCTATACATACATCTATAGGCATACACCTATCTACATTGTATGCTAGAGATATGTAGACACCAAATGCCAAACACTGCTTAAAGCAATGTATTAACTAATTTAATCCTCATAAATTATATTAAGTAGCTGCTATTATCTCTAGTATACAAATGAAAAAACTTCATACAAATTATATAATCTGCCCAAGTTCACAGTAGCTAACAAGTGGTGAGAGAACTCAAAATACAGGCACTGCTAATTCACTATATTTTTATGTTAACAGTTATCTGGAATAAGTGTCTAAACATACCTTATCCTTTATAAATACCAACTTTCTTCCTCAAAGTTAGTTACCTCGTTCTGCATTAATAAATTTTATTGTTTTAATTCTATCATAGAGCAATTAATGCTATTTAGTTATAACATGTGCCAATTTATTAGTTTATTACCACCACAAGACTTGCAAATTTACCATTTCATCGAGGGCAAGAATTCTTATTTTATTCATCCTCCTCTTCTACTCTACTGTAGTTGTTAAATGAATGCCTCAATGACTAGGGAAGTTAAGACACTATTCTTTTTTATCAAAGAGAAGCTCAAATTCTGCAACAAACAAAACAGACTAAAAGAGATTACTTATTAATAAGTCAACTAAAACTGAAAAATCACGTGGCTGAATTTAGGATAAACAAGTGGTGGCAGAAAAAACTATCTTGGAAACTAGGAGAGAGATGGCAACAGAAAACTAAAAATAGGAGAGGAGGGGGTGCCTGGCTGGCTTAGTCAGTGGAGCGTGCGACTCTTGATCTCAGGGTTTTGTGACTTTGAGCCCCATGGTGGATGTAGAGATTACTTAAATAAAATTCTTAAATAAAATAAAAATAGGAGAGGAGGTTCATCTGTTCTAAAAGGAAAAACTCTAGTAGACAAGATAACATTCTCCTATCTCTATGATTCACATAGGGAAAAAATTACTCTGACAAAAGTAACCAAGTACTTTGGTATTAGGCACTACGCAACTTTGTCAAAAAGATAAAATGGAAGAATGTCCAGGTGTTTGTTGAAGTGACATTAGGTTAGCACTATTCAATAGGAACGGAATGCAAGCCATACTGAATTTAAAAATTTTTACAACTACATTAATGGGAAGAAATAGATGAAATTATTACTTTATGTAATCTAATATATTCAAAATACTCTCACTTCAATAAGTAATCAATAATATCAAAATACAGATGGGACATTTTACCTTCTTTTTCTGTATTAAGTCTTCAAAACACGGTGTATATTTTACAGTTACACATTTCAACTTAGACTCACCATATTTCAAGTGCTTCAAAAGCCAAAGGTAGCTAGTGGACAACTTACGGTTAGAATTTATAAGGAAAGGAACAAAAGGCATGGTGAACAAGCATCATTAATTTCTGGATGATAAGGAAAAACTTTTCTTCCCAAAGGGAAGTCATCCCTTCCCTCAAGTCGATAAAATACCTCCAATATCTATTAATTTTTCAGGGGAAGAAAAATTTTAAGTCCCCTAGATTACATATAGCCTTTTAACTAAGGTCTGTCTCACCATTCTTGATAAATTTTGTATTTTTAAAGTATACAATTTCTAATTGTCCTACAATTAGCAAACTGTTAGCATTTCACAGATAAATGTGTTTACAATCAACCAAACAGGATTACAAATTAGAAAAAGATTAACTATTTAAGTGTAGGGAGAAAAAAAAAAGAATCATAAAGCCAAAATAACCTGTGGAATTCTTAGTTGAATATGATTCAAAGCCAGGAGAGTGTATTCAAATGCGTATGTTTTTTAAAAAAACTTCTTTTTGGTAAACAAGCACCACATAATTTATTCATATCTTCAATAAATGTTTATTATTGGGTGTATACTAGATGCTGAAAAGCAAAATAAAAATAACTTAACCATTAGGGGTGCCTGGCTGGCTAAGTCAGAAGAGCGTGTAGCTCTTCATCTCATGGTCCTGAAACGGAGAAACAGACTGGGTGTAGAGATCACTTAAATAAATAAAAAAAAAATTAACCATTAAAAGTATCAATTAAAAAAATAAACTTTGGCCGCCTGGGTGGCTCATTAGGTTAAGCGTCTGCCTTCAGCTGGCTCAGGTCATGATCCCTGGTTCCTAGGATGGAGCCCAGATCACAGCATGGAGGCATTAGGCTCCCTTCTTAGCGGGGGATCTGCTTCTGCCACTGCCCACCCCCACGCATGATCTCTTTCCCTCAAATGAATTAAAAAAAAAAAAAAAGTTATACTAAACCTAATTGTATACCAGATAGATAACACACACACAAAGAGAAAAAATACTCATCATACCAAAACTTGTTGGATACATAGAACAGTAAGTAGATAAGCAAAAATTTAGTTTTAAATGATGCTAGAAAAGTGGAAAGGTTGAAAAATGAAATAAGCAACCATCTCATGAAATCAAAAAAATTACAGCAAAATAAAAGCAGAACAAAGGGAATAAAGACTAGAGAGAAACTAGTGGCACAGGAAACATACAACAGAGAAGACTTAAAAAGCCGAAATTTGGTCCTTTACCACCAGTAAGATATCTGGTGATGCTGATCAAGAAAAAATAAGACAGGAATAAAGAATATTGAGAATAAAAAAGGGACATCCAACAGATGTAGCAGGCATTAGAAAGATAATTAGGATATTAACAAGTTTAAGGAAATAAATTTTAAAATGTACACCAATTCCTAGAAGACAGTGACTTACTAAAAATGACTGAAGTTGAATAATCTTATAACCACTAAAGAAATTGAATTAGCAGTCAAAAATATTTTCAAGAAAACTGTAGGGTCAGATGGCTTCACTGCTTTATATAAGGAAGAAACAATAACCTTTCACAAACTCTTCCAGAGAACTGACAAGAAGGTATGCTCCCCAAACTTTTTATGAGACTGCTATAACTGATAACAAAACCAGGCAAGGATGACAAAACTGCAAACCAATCTTACTCTGAAATACAAAATACAAAAAGTCCTAAACAAAATAGCAAACCAAACTTAGCTGTAAATACAAAATGCAATTTACCACATTAATAAAGAATTAAAATAGAAAAAGCATATGTTCATCTCAATAGATATTCTTAAGCAACTACAAACAGAAGGGAAGTTCCTTATTTGACCATGAGTAGCAACAAAAATCATACCTAATGATAAAACCTTGAAAGCTTCCCCCTTTGATCATGAACAAAAACCAGGATGCCCACAATCACTTCTATTCAACACTTTATAGGCTCCTAGGCAGCACAGAAAAGGAAAATTTAGGATCAAATAGAAAGAAACAAAATATTATTTGCAGATAAAGTAAAAATTCCAAAGAATATGTAGATAATAGCAATGCTAGATTTTAGAAAGATTATTGGAAATAATACTAATATACTAAAAATCAATTGTATTTCTATACCCACAACAAATGGTTAGAAAGGGCAGTTTTCAAAACGATACTATTTACAGTAACACACACAAAACCCACTAACTAGCAATACATGTAACAAGAAGTTGTGGGGGAAATTATAAAACTTTACTGACAAATTCTAGCAATATCTGAATGTAAGGGATATTTTTCCATGTTTACAAACTTGAAAACTTAATTTTATGAAGATGCCACTTCTCCTGAAATAGATCTACAGGCTTGATGAAATCCCAATCAAAATAGATCTACAGGCTTGGGGTGCCTGGGTGGCTCAGATGGTTAAGCATCTGCCTTTGGTTCAGGTCCCTGGGATCAAGCCCCACATGGGGATCCCTATTGGGCAGCAAGCCTGCTTCTCCCTCTCCTTCTCTACTGCTCCCCCTGCTTGTGCTCTCTCGCTCTGTCAAATAAATAGATAAAATCTAAAAAAGGAAAAAAAAAAAAAAAGAAATTGATCTATAGGCTTGATCAAATCCCAATCAAAATCCCAGCTTTTAAAATAAAATTTGACAAGGTGATTCTAAAATTTATTCAGGAAACAAAAGGGCCAAAATAGCCAAAACCCTCCTGGAAAAGAACAAGGTGGGAAGATGTGCTCTACCCAACAAACACTTATTATAAAACTAATTTTTTTTTTTAAAGATTTTATTTATTCATTCGACAGAGATAGAGACAGCCAGCGAGAGAGGGAACACAAGCAGGGGGAGTGGGAGAGGAAGAAGCAGGCTCATAGCGGAGGAGGAGCCTGATGTGGGGCTCGATCCCGGATCGCCGGGATCACGCCCTGAGCCGAAGGCAGACGCTTAACCGCTGTGCCACCCAGGCGCCCCTATAAAACTAATTTTATTTAAGATAATATGGTATTTATGCAAGAAGAGGTAAATCTAATAAAGAACAGGCTAAGACTTCAAAAACAAACACACACACAGACACCTATTGAAGACAAGTGGCATATCAGAGCACAGGGAAAGAATTGTCTTTTCAATTAATAAAGCTAGAACAAATGAAAGGAATATGAAATAGATTCCTACTTCACTCCTTAAGCAAAAATCAACTCAAGGCAAACCAAATGTCTAACTGTGAAACGAAACACTAGAATCAGAGAAGGGAAAAATTTCTTAAACAAGACAGAAAGCACTAACCATAAGAGAAAAATAAATTAGACTATAATCCACAACTTTTATTTATCAAAAGACACCAAAGAGGATTAAAAACAAGCCACAGAAAGGAAGACGTCCTTAACAATAACCAAAGGACTCAAATCCCAGATAAGTAACTTCTACAAATTAAAAAGAAAGATAATCATAAGAACCTTCAAGTAACATTGCCCACAATAGCCCTGAGTAAGAACTAACCTGGAAGTGGTCATTAGCTCACAATTTCCAGTTCCTCTCTCATCTCCAAAGGCCAGGGGGGTGAAACTGAAAGTTCCAATCCTCTAAACATGCCTCAGTCTTTCTGGCGACCAGCCCCATCCTGAAACTATCTAGGGACCTCTGACACTATTAATCTCATTAGCATACAAAAAGAAACTCTAGAAATTCCAAGGGCTTTAGGAGTTGCATGACAGGAACCAGACACAAAGACCAAATATTTATTTTTTATTACATCATGGTTCATTCAGTGGAATTCTATACAGTAATGCCAATGAACAAACTAGAACTATAAGAAAAAATGAGTAAAACGCAGAAACATGACAAGCACATGGACACGCAAAAATACATACAATGATTCCATTCACATAAAGTTCAAAAACATGAAAAACTATACTGTTTAAGAATGCTTACATAATGGTAAAACTGTGAAGAAAAGGAAAAGATTCTCAGAAGTTAGGATGGTGGTTACTCACCGAGGGAGGCAGAGATACATGACCAATGATTAGTACACTGGGGACTTCTGGAATACAAGCAATGTTCTAGTTCATGACCTACTGACCGGTTACACAAGCGTTTATTTCACAATTACTTGTTAAAGAATCATATATGCTTTATGTACTTTTCTGTGGGTTATTTCATAATAAAAAAAAGAATCCACTCCCCACATATTTTAAATTTAAATAGTTTAAATATTTTCATATCATATTATACATGGTATGTGAAAATTACCACCACCTGTAATTAAGAGTATATTGGGTTATTTAAAATTCACATGTGGCAAATTTGAACACAAGAAGCTCAACTTTTTAATAATGTCATAAAAAATACAAATAAGAGCAATATTATCCCTTTTCATTTGCCAAACTTTAGGCTAAATTAAGGACACTACTCTTATTCATTAAGGGATATGGAGAAAGGGTAATGAAGACTGCAAAAGAAAACAACAAAACAAATTATGGTTTCCCAAATTTTCACCATCTGTGAATCACTTAATGGACATTGCACATAACATGATTTATGTTTAAAAAAAAAAGTTCATTGTATTTTAAAATAAAAGTACAACATTTAAAAATAGACACTCCCATCAGCGAGAGAGATGACTGCACACTCACCACTGTATGTTATATCCAACAAATTTACTTTATTTGAATTGAATTAGAAAAATCCTAATTCAATTATAGCTTGTCAGGAACGCAGCAGTGTTTGATGGTAGATAATTATTGATATGTACATAAAATCTTAGAGGCTCCACCTTCAAATATTTCTTGAATCTGAGCATTTTGTCTTTATATTCCCGCTACCATCCTAGACCAACCATCATCTCTTGCCTGGATTATTGGACTAGCTCCCCAATATGTTTCTGCCAACCCTCCACCCTCTACCTTCAGACTACTCTCAATACAGAGGCCAGATCTTAGATCTTCTTACCCCTCCACTCAGAACTCTCAACAGTTCCTATCTCAGAAAAAAAGGTAAAATCCTTACAACAGTCCACCAGGCACTCTAATATCTGGTCCCCCAGATATTACTTCTCTCCTATAACTCTCCTCTCCGCTACTGTCCAACTAGCCTCCCTGTTGTCCCTCAAACACATTATACTTCTCACTCAGAGCCTTTGCTCTTCTGTTCCCTCTGGACTGCTCTTCCCCTGGATAGCTGAATGGCACACTCTCTCACCTTCCAAGTATTCACTGAGAAGGTGACATTTGAGTAAAGTCCTTCCTAATAATCAAGCTAAAACTGCAACTTTCTCTAACTCCACTCTGTCTATGCACTTTACTTACTTTTTCCTTAGCATTTAGTACCACCCAGTGTACTACAGATTTTACTTATGTATTTTATTGTCTAGCTTTCCCCCTCTAGACTATAAATTTCACGAAGCTGGGATTTATGTTAGGCTCACTCCTATACCCCCAGCACCTACAACAATCCTAGAACAAGCCAGCTTTCATTCAAATGTTTGTTAACAAATAAATGAAATTTAATCTAATATGGACCAGATTAGGAAGCAATTCTTTATTGTAGAGTGCCTCTGGTATTCTGTAAGATACTTAAAATTACATAAAAGTATCTTACACAAAATGAGTATTTTAAACTAAGAGATACCATAGATTTTTTTTTAAGATTTTATTTATTTATTTATTTGACAGAGAGAGAGGCAGCGAGAGAGGGAACATAAGCAGGGGGAGTGGGAGAGGGAGAACAGGTTTCCCGCTGAGCAGGGAGCCCGATGAGTGGCTCGAACCTAGAACGCTGGGATCATGACCTGAGTGGAAGGCAGCTGCTTAACGACTGAGCCACCCAGGTGCCCTGATACCACAGATTTTTAATCTACTCTTGTTGCATTCATTTTCATTTAAAGTATCTAGAAGTCATCTTAAATGTGCCAAATTAAAACCATTAACTTCTTTCTCTAAGTGAATAAAATTACACGTATTACTCTCAGAATTGTTCTTCAGAGCCAACATGGTCCTTTCTAGTCAGACCAAAACACATGACTACTTTGAAGTACTTGTGGAAAATATAGTTCATGTCTGCTTGTTGGTAGAGATATGGGCCTTGGGCTCAACAGAGCAATTTTGCTAGAGATGAATCTTGAGGTGTTACCCATATAAAACTGAAGACCTGAAGTCATGAAAGTAGTTTCAATTGCCCTGGGAGAAAGGGTAAAGTGAAATGAAAAAAAAGAGACAAGAAGGAAATCATAAGGGGCACTAATACCTAAGCAGGAAACAAAAGGTCAGAGGAAAATAACATGTGAAGACTGGTATCAGAGAAATAAGGGAATTCAGTGTCCTAAGAAGGACACAGTTAGTAGTGCCAGAAACTACAGAGAGGTGACACAGGATAAAGGTTGAAAAAGAAAAAAAACCTTGAAATCTACGAGCTTCTTTGTGATTATTTTAATAATAGTTACATCAACATATAATTAACATAAAATTCACCCATTTAAAGCATACAATTCAGTTGTTTTCATATATTCAGAATTGTGCAACAATCACCACTACCGACATGCTCATCACCCCAAAAGAAACCCTTTACCATTAGCAGTCCCTCCTCATTTCCCCATCCCACAGACCCTCAGTAGTGATTTTTCAAAGAGAACAATTTGGAGAAGTGCAGAAAACTGAAAAAGTAAGGAATTACAAGTAGCAAAGGCATATTATTCTTTCAATTCATTGACAGTAAAGAGAACTAAGAGGTGTCAGGAATGGCTGTTTAAAATGGTTTAAAAAGGCCTTCAACATAGAGTAGATTGAAGACAGTAATTCAGGGTACAAAGACTGAAAGATACATAAGACTGGAGATTCACACTAGCTTAGATATTGAGTACAGTTGGATATGAATCAGAAGCATAGATGAAGGGTCTGTCTTGAAAAGGAGAAAACATCTTACTTTAAAAAACACAGATGATAAAGGTAAGGAACTACTAGGTCAATAACTAAAAATGGAGGACTGGGGGGAGCCAATGGTGGAAAGCAGATTTTCACTAACTAAAGTTTGGTAGAGTTTTAAATACTTCATCATTTGTAAGCTTTACTATTTTAAAACAAAGGTAATAAATACATAACAAAGGGATTTTCCTGTTATTAGGATATACAAAGTGGCAAGAGACTGTCTTACTTCAATAATGAAAAGCAAGCTAAATAAGCTTAAAAAAATACTTTTAAGAGACATCAGAAAACAGAGGACACACATTAAAAGCCCTAACCAAGGGACGCCTGGGTGGCTCAGTCGGTTAAGCATCTGCCTTGGGCTCAGGTCATGATCTCAGAGTCCTAAGTTTGAGCCCTGTGTCGGGCTCCCTGCTCAGTGAGGGTCCTGCTTCTCCCTCTCCCTCTGCCCCTCTCCCCTACTTGTGCTCTCGCTCTCTCAAATAGATAAAATCGTAAAAAAAAAAACCAAAAACAAACCCTAATGAGTTAAATTCCCAAAAGTGATAAACTTCTCATAGGAGAGGCAGGTCCATTGTTATTCTCATCCCTGGTACAGAAAAGCAGAAGAATGCACTGTGACAGGAAAGAGGAAACACACATTAGACTTTTGATAAACACTTTTAACAGCCACGCGTAGGCTACCATGACAGATCAGAATTCTGAGGCGTGGTGGAGGTAAATCTGAGGGGTCTAAAGCCCTGGATTAAGAATTATAAAGAGTCCCAGGCATGGAACAAGTCTGTACCCATCCACCAACTCTTTCCCTCAGGTCTTCACTAACTGCAGAGGTAGCACACTGAAAGCTGGAAACAGGGCAGAAGAGCTGAAAGAGATCTCCCTTGAAGTATGTGGGCCTCCCTGAAGTATAAGGTAGTCACCCTCCAGAGGGCTGGGCAAGTGAGCGGGGAGAAATCCACCTGAGGCACTCCAAGCTTTTAGCTACCAGGGGCTGGAGATGGGTGAGGAGAGCTGAGAAAAAAGCCCTCCAAAGCATTCTAGGCCTTTATGAAAGACAGGTGCCCGCCAGAGGCTGGGCTAAGGGCAGCAAGGCAAAGATCTCCCAGGAGACACAGAAACCCAAGAACAAAGAAAGTAGAGAACAAAGGGACTTCCCAGCAACCCAAAAAAAGAAAAACAAGCAAACAAACAAAAAAAGCTAGCAGCTAGGCTGCAAAACAAATCTCTAGAATCAAGTCAGTGTTCAGATCCCAAATCCCTCTAAAGAAAAGTCATCACAGCCACCCAAAGTACTTCAACCCACTAGTGAACTGAATCAAATTAAAGTTGCAACAAAGCACAGACCCATTTTACTTATACATCAGACTTTCTCAGTTTAGTGGCCTGACAGAATAAGGTACACTTAAGTGCTAATATATAATTGAAGATTATGAGACAAAGAAAACGTGACCCAGGGCGCCTGGGTGGCTCAGTGGGTTAAGTGTCTGCCTTCGGCTCAAGTCATGAGCCCCACGTAGGGCTCTCTGCTCAGGGGGGAGCCTGCTCCTCCCTCTCCCTCGGCCTGAGGCTCCCCCTGCTTGTGCTCTGTCAAATAAATCAAATAAATAAATAAAATCTTAAAAAGAAAGAAAATGTGACCCCTGGTCAAAGAAATAAGCAGATACAGCAATGGCCCAAATGTTGGAATTATCAAACAGGAACTTAGAATGAAATTACTAATTAGGATGAAAGCACTAAATGATTTAAGCAGAAAAAATGAAGGAGGGGGGTGGCAGTTTCAGCTGAATGCAACAAACCAGAAAAAAGAATCAAACAGAAATACTAGAAAAATAAATCAGAAACGAAGAATTAGATGGACTGAACAGCATTAGAAAAGACTGGTAAACTTGAAGACAAATCAATAGGAAACATACAAACTATGACAGAAAAAAAGGAGAAAGATAAATTGGCATGCCTGTGGGACAATTTCAAATGGTCTAACATGCTGGCTAATGAACAAAATTTTTAAAAATTAAGCCTAATTTTACTCTGGATTTTTAGTGAAACTTTTTTCTTTTTTTTGGTTGGAATGTTTTCTGATAAAAATTAATAATAAGTGGGGTACTTGGGTGGCTCAGTTGGTTAAGCAGTCTGCCTTCAGCTCAGGTCATGATCTCGGGGTCCTCTGATCGAGCCCCACATTGGGCTCCCCACTCAGCAGGGAGTCTGCTTCTCCTTCGCCCCCTCTCGCCCTCCCCCTCTCATGCTCACTCTTTCTCTCAAATAAATCAATTAAAAAACCTTCAAAAAATTAATAAGCGAAATCACCAAACTCAATTAGCAAAAATAAAAAATATTCTCAAAAAAATTCTAAAATCTACATCTATCAACAAGAACTTTCTATAATTAAACAATAGATTTCCAAGGAGGAAAAACACTAGTATATTCAATTACTATGTGTGATAGGAAAAAAAAAAAAGGCAGTGACGTGATAAACAGTGACGTGATAAAAATGATTTAGTTGTGGGGAGGGGATACTATTTTTAATGGTATAGTCAGGAAAAAGATGAAATTGGAGTAATAACCTGGACATAAGAGGTGAGTCACAGGAAAAGCCAAGAGCCTTCCTAAACTTCACAAGTTTAAAGATGGATAAGCCTAGCCAGCTCCCACATTCTTTAACCTCCATACCACACTTTATAATTATGCTTTGCCCAAGTACTACAAGCAATTAATAAAGGGCTTGATTCTCCCTGATAGTCATTATACTACCTTCAGCTCTTAGGAGCAACATTCTAAACATAAAGATTCACAACAGGGCATTCACCAAGAATGCATTCTATATCTGCACATATGTATCACTGTTTGGGAGGGGGACAAGGAAGGGGGAATACAGTTACATCAAGAGATTGCTGTTGAAAAGACATTTTACTGACAAAGCAGTTTTCAATCTAACTCGAAATCCCAACAGTAGTACTGCTTTGTGAAGATAATTACTGAACTCTGAACTACTTTATTGTCCATTCATCTCACGTGAATCATTAAATATACTCTGACATTACCCCAATTCCTACATGACAAATAAGAGTAAGCTTTTGTGCTAAATGTTATGTATATGCCTCCATTTCCAACATAGCTTAAGATAGAAAAACATAAAACTGAGTTACAACTGAGAACCCCCAAAAAGGGAATAATGAAAAACTGACATGAATTATTTCTGGAATTTTCCCCCAAAGCTCCATAATTTCTATGGCTAACAAAATCTTGTTTTTAAATGACACCAACTGCATTAAATTGGTAGTTTTACAGAACAGTGATAACAAAGAAGAGAAAATGATGTAGTAGCAAGACTTGAGGCTCAAATATCAGACCTCTTAGTAACTGCATAATCTCAAGCAAGCTACTTAATCTCCCTTTGTCTCAGTTTCTTCCTCTGTAAAAGATCATATCTGTGTTGTCAGGCTTAAATAAAATAATATATATAATAACTAGTTTACAACAGACATCTAATAATACATACATGTATTACATCTTTCCAATTATGGTAACAACCATCAGTATATTCATACCACTAAAAAAAGGCAGCTTATCGGGGAGCCTGAGTGGTGCAGTCAGTTGAGTGTCTGACTGGTTTCAGCTCAAGTTGTGATCTCAGGGTCATGAGATTGAGCACGCCTGCCCCCCACCCCCCACCCCTCCCTACACTAGGCTCCCTGCTCACCATGGAGTCCACTCGAGATTCTCTCTCCCTCTGCCCCTCCCACTTATGCTCACTCGCTCTCTAGAATAAATAAATCAATCTTGGGGCACCTGGATAGCTCAGTCAATTAAGCATCTGCCTTCGGCTCAGGTCATGATCCTGGGGTCCTGAGCTGGAGCCCTACATCGTGCTCCCTGCTCAGTGGGGAGTGTGCTTCTCCCTCCTCCTCTACCCCTCCTCACTGCTTGTGCTCTCTTTCACACTGTCTCTCTCAAATAAATAAATCTTAAAAAAAAAAAAAAAAAAAGGCAGCTTATCACCAATAATCACATGGGAAGATATTCAATATCATTCTTTAAGGAAATGCAAACCAAAACCACAATGAGATACCACTTCATATCTACTCGAATGACTAAAATTTTAAAAATGGAAAGTAAGTGTTGATAAGGATGTGGAAAAATTGAAACCCTCATACTTTGTTGATGGCAATGTAAGATGGTGCAGCCACTTTGGAAAACACTTTGGTGTCTCCTCAATAAATTAAACATAGAATTTCCATATGACCCAGCAATTCCACTCCTAGATATATACACCCAAAAGAATTAAAACAGAGTAACTGTACACTAATGCTCACAGCAGTACTCACAATAGCTAAAAGGTAGCAGCAGCCCAACTGTCCATCAAAAAACGGATATACAAAATGTGGTGTTTCACTGACTCTCAAAAGCATTATGCCAAGTGAAAGAAGTCAGACTCAAAGGTTGGAGCGCCTGGTTGGCTCAATCAGAAGAGCATGTGATTCTTGATCTTGGGGGTGTGTGTTCAAGCCCCACGTTGAGTGTATATTACTAACAAAACAAAACAAAACAAAACCACCTTAAAAAAAAAAACTGGGGGAGGAATGACTTCCTGAGTTGCAGATGAACATTTGTTTAAAAAAAAAAAGGATGAATATAACATATGATGCCAATTTACAGGACATTCTGGGAAGGCAAAACTACAGGAATAAAAAAAAAATCAGTTGTCTGCTAATGAATTATCGAGCCCTACATCGGAAACCGGGGATGTACTGTATGGTGACTAACATAATATAATAAAAAATCATTAAAAAAAAATCAGTTGTCTGGAGAGTAAGTGAAAGAGACTGATTACAAAGGAGAATAAGGATACTTTTTGGAGTGACAGAAATATTTTGTATCATAATTGTGGTGGTGGCAATAAAAGCTGTCACAATCTTCAACTTCTACAGCTGATACCTAAAACAAATGAATTTTACTATAAGTAAATTGTATCTCAATAAATCTGATTTTTTAAAAAAACTCTAAATAGTTACAGGGTCATGTCATACATTTCAATACAGGCAGAATTCCAGTCTGACAGATGTCATTATGAGATCCAGGCTATTACATTCCCTGGAGCCAAAGACCACCTTTTCCAAACTCAGCACTGTAGTCTAAAAGATATATACTAAACTAAACTAAAAAGAGAGGTCAGAACAGTAATAAATTATGTTATGAACACATATAAAGGGATTTAATAAATCAACTTGGTTATGGATACTCACAGCACTATGGTTTTGTTTATAAATATAACTGGGTCTCTTTCAGAGCTTATCTTGGGTAAAATACATGCTTCGCATAATTCCCTAACCTGCAAATAAAACATCTGAAAAAATGTTTTCCGGTTTCCTAATTAGACAGGTGTTTTTTCTGTGTATATCACTCCAACATCCACATTCTTTTCCCACCTCACCAGAAGGCAAAGTACCTGCATTGATTTCCCTCTATTGTCTCCTCTCATTTTCCCTACCCTTTTATCTTGAAAGAGGCTTTTGTCTTTGTTTTTCCCTTTCATTCCACAGAACTTAGTTTTTTTTTTTTTTAAGTAGGCTCCACACCCAAAATGGGGCTCAAACTCACAACCCCAAAATCAAGAGTCACATGCTCTGACAACTTAGCCAGACCCCATAACAGAACTTTAATACTTGATGTCTCCCTGCCTCCACTGATACTTTCTTGAAGATAAACTACCAATTTCTGTTTTTATAGGAAAATATTTTTTAAATAGCCTATTTCAATTATGATTTCCCATACTGCAAATTTTTTTAACCAATATTCTTAACACTGCCTATTCCTTTTTCTTCTCACAGTCAAATTACTTACCAAACCCCTACTCATTTCACAACAGGAACTCACAATTACTTGGCTGCTTGTTTAGAGTCACCAACTTCTCCTTCAGTTCTCTTAACCATGTTTTCCATGCTACTCAAGCCACAAGTTCACAGCCTATGCTAAGATTTCCTGAATCACCAATGTAAAAGTTCTGACCACTGGCCTCTAAGTTCTTTATTGCAGAGGTCTGATTCTTACCTTACTTCACCTCTGCCCTGTCCTTATTTTTTTCAAACAGAATTCACAAATCCTTCCTTAAACCTGTATTTTATTTTCTCTTATCTAAGTTTTTCCCCAAGTTGTTCCCTGTGCATTGAAATAACTCTGTCCCTGAAACCTCATCACCTTCTTCCTACAGTAACAGTTTAAGATCTAAACTCTTTGCGGCGCCTGGGTGGCTCAGTCGTTAAGTGTATGCCTTCGGCTCAGGTCATGATCCCAGCATTATGTCAAGCCCCACATTGGGCTCCCTGTTCAGTGGGGAGTCTGCTTCTCCCTCTGAGCAGGGAGCTCAGTTCTCCCTCTGCCTGCTACTCCCCCTACTTGTGCTCTCCTTCTCTCTGTCAAATAAATACAATCTTTAAAATGAATGAATGAATGAATGAATAAATAAATAAATAAATAAATAAAATAATAAACTCTTTACTCAAGGGTTGTCTGGCTGGCACAGTGGGTACAGCATGCAGTTCTTGATCTCGCCATGTTGAGTGTAAAGATTAAAAAAAAAGAGAGAGACATAGCTGCTAAACCAATAATAATTGCTTTCAAATCTATTAAAATCAAGAGTGTTTAAAAATCCCATACACAGTCAGCCAGCGTGGCACAGGGAAGCAAAACAAGGGGCTTGACCCCAACATACTGGGGTTCAAAACCTAGTTCTGCCGTTCACTAACTGTAATCATGATTCAGCTGCTTAATCTTCCTGAGCCTAAAATTCATCATCTTTAAGTGAGGACAGTAAGCTTATTTTTTTTTAAATCCCACTCTCAGGATACCTGGGTGGCTCACTGGGTAAGCGTCTGCCTTCAGCTCAGGTCATGATCCTAGGGTCCTGGGATGTTGTCCTGCATGGGGAGCCTGCTTCTCCCTCTGTCTGCCACTCCCCCTGCTTGTGCTCACGCGCTGGCACACGTGTGCTCTATCTGACAAATAAATAAAATCTTTAAAGAAATAAAATAAAAATGAAAAATCCTACTCACTTTTGTACCCAAATAGCTAAATTAAAAATCTTAGGAAACCCATAAAATAGTTTAAAATTGCACAAATCTTTTCAGCTGCCTAAAACGTCAATGTGCACTCTCCCATTGTGTTTTGAATCCATCAGTTGTAAATAATGGACTGCAGACAAAAAGATGGATACGACATATACATAAATGCACAAAACATCAAAACTCTGACTCCAGCAGGGAACAGGGAAAACAAATTTTCTTCTAGTCTCACTTTAAGCCTGTGAACAACCTGAAAGATATCCTATAGCAATATCATTCCCAAGTATAACCATAATCCCAATAAAAAAAGATTCATGTATGAATACCATCAAAATGATAAATTATAAATTACTGGTAATACATTTCTTATAGGAGTTGCTTTTGTTTTTCAAGCAGGAATCCAAGATAGAAAAGCAGAGTTTTCATACTGTGTATCTGCATTGTTCAATATGGTAGCTACTAACTACAAGCAGCTATTGAGTGCTTGAAACGTGCCCAGTCCAAAGTGAGATGTGTAAGATAGACACCAGATTTCAAAGATGTACCAAAAACAAAAACAAAAAAAAAGGTAAAATATCTTACATAAGTGGCTCTCATTTAGTATTTCTACTGGACAGCATTAACTTAGATATAAACTCCTAAATTAAAAAATGGGTACCAGAGTAAGCAGCTTGCTTAATATATCTCACTGCTTGGTAGTATCACAGCAAGGTCTGGAAACTGATCACTTTTTTTTTTTTTAATTTTATTTATTCATTTGAGAGAGAGACAGCACAAGTGGAGGGGAGGGGCAGAGGGAGAGGAAGCAGCAGCTTTCCTGCTGAGCAGGGAGCCCATAGGGTTTGATCCTGGGATCATGACCTGAGCGAAAGGCAGACACTTAACCTTAACCAACTGAGCCACCCAGGCACCCCAGAACCTGATCACCCTATCCCACCCTCATTAACAGAAGAAATTCATCCTTTAAGACTCAATTTGAGCATCATCTTCCTTATATGCACTCATTCCCCTTCTCTAGCCCATGTGATCACATTCTTTTTAGTACTATGAATTTACTGCTGCCCTTATAACCATACTGTCATAATCTGTGTGTATCATTTTTTCTATCCCTCAAACCACTGCAGTGCCAGGCATCCTTGCAGGCCCTCTGAAAACAAAATCTTTCAGAGAGTTAATTTTTAGCCGTACTCAGATACAACAAATCAAATCATGTACTATGTAAATGCAGAGTACTAAAACTAATTCACCTTTATCATGTACCTGCCTTAATTTATTCTTGAAACATGGGAAATATAATAAAATGGATAATTTTTATTATCAAAGTAAGTAACAAAAGCATTAAAAAAAAGTGCTTTGCACTGCTGCTCTGAAAAGTTTGGTCTGATGCTCTGATAACTCTGAACTCTTGGGAAATTCAACACCCTCTTTAGGTGTTAAGTTCACTTATTGAATGTGCTTACAAGTGCAAAAACATTCTGCTAGATTAAAGAAAGATTCCTGGACATGGAACTGATGCAACAATCTTCAACAGAAAATTTTAGAACCATTCATGACAGAAGGGAGAAACAAAGAATCAGATGCTTAATACACAGCTAATTACTTAAAGTTAGTTTCTAACTCCTAAATACAAGCACATCAACTTTCATGTTCCATGAAACAGAAAAAGTTGTGAAACCTATGGATGAAAACATTAAAATACATTGCTTGCCAAGAAAAACTGCAAGCAACATGCACGCAAAACAGATTTTCATAAGAAAAGAAATGCTTCAGAATATTCAGGTTAAATTACTTGTAGAAATATCTCAATATATATATATATATGCTTGGTAGCTATCTAAAGTCACTTTTGAATTAAGTTTAACAGTAATATCTATTCTCAGTCATAATGCTTTTCAGTACTCAAAAATGGTCTTACTATTAAACTAGCGATTATCTTCAACTGAATAGACCTCAACTAGGTCTAATTTGCCACGGTGAACAAGAGCACTAACACCAAGTATGGCACAATGCTAAAAGGAATCTCCTGTGGGGACTTAATCACAAGCCAAGGAGGCAGAGGTACAAAGTCTCTTCTGGAATCAGTGTTCCCGGACCTCCAGACTTCCCCTTTATGTCTTCACAGCTCTTCTAACAGCTTTCCTTTTTCTACATCTCTTCTAAGCTGTGGCTTTGATACTCCAATATATTAAACAATTTTCCCAGCTCAGCTTTTCCGACACCCACCGGAAAAGATTTTAGGGTACCTCTTTAATAGGTAATCTTGTTCAAAGACGAAGACCTCCTTCCTTACTCTCAATTCAACACCCACTGTTCAAAATAAAACTATAATTACAACCCCAACTTCTATCAGGCTAATTAACAGAAGGGAAGAAGGCTCTCTCTTCTACGTTCTTTATCCCCAGACTTTCCTCCTCAGTTTTTTTTTCCCCATTTCCCTCCTCAATCCCTGCTCCCCCCGAAAAAATTTCCACAGCTAGAGAATCTCCTTTTTAAAGCCAAACCATTTAGTGAGGAAAATAAGTATGTGATTTTTTTCTTCAATTATGTATTGTTCCTCCGTCACTCAGGAAGAGTTAAGCAAATATTTTTAATCTGACCGCACTCCCGGAAAGATGATGCGCTAAACACACACTTAAATAATACTGTTTTCCCGAGGCAAGTGGATTCGCGGCAAAAAGGCAAACGGGGAGAAGTGAGAAGAAAAAAATCATTATCCCAAAAGCTGGAGATGGGACAAGGAGGTGAAGCGGGGGGCACAGCTGAGAAGTGCAACACACTTCGCCAGAATCTAACAACTCAACAAGAGAATAGGACCGGTCACAGTGACTCCGGCCCCGTACTGAAGGACAGGGGTGGGGGTGGGGGTCTCCCCTCCTCCTTGGGACAAAACTAACTCCCAGGCACACCACCTCCCAGCCCCCGCCAAGAGGGGCCTAAAGGGGGCCCCGGCCCCTCGCACCTTAGGCGGGGCTGTCAAAAACGGTCTGGGTGGAAGCAAGGCCCGGGGGAGGTGAGCCGGACTGGGGCAACGCCAAGAGTACTAGATGGGGGGTCAAAGGCGGGCACCCGCGGACTGGGGGCCGCGGCAAGGGACCCTCCCGTCCTGGGCTCCCCAGGGTCCCTTGCTGCCCTTGGACAGCAGGGTCCCAGGTATCTGCCCCCGCCACACCGACCACTCCTCACCTCACGCTGCCCGAGCCTCTGCCTCCACCACAACCCAAGCCGCCGCAGCAGCCACGGTCCGAGCCATTTCCCTCCCGGCCGCCTCAGCCGCCGCCAAGAGTCTCGGCGGACTCCGCGGCCAGCCAAGCACCGGACGTCACTTCCGACCAGGGAAGCACCGCCTTCCGAGCCCAGGCTTCTAGCGGATTGGCTTGTACAGACGGCCTACCTGAGTAGTGGGCGGGGCTTGGGCGCGTCCCGCGAGGCTAGAGCTCGGGTAGTGGGGGGCCTGGTTGCCGCTTCCCCTGGGAAATGCCGAGTTGGCTCAAGACGTTTCTGTAGCACCAGACCAGGGGTTGGGGGTGAACCTTCGGGGACCCCAGCCGGTCTCTTCGGCCCGGCGTCCGCCAACCGCCGAAGTACTCTATTGTTCCCGTGCCCTCTCCAGGGACTCGGCAGTCTCCTCCAGCCTGGCTGTGTTTCCCAAATTCGTGGTTTTGGCCCCAGGCCGCGGCGAGGTTAGTTTGTGACTGGAAAACTGAAAGGAACAGGCAAGATATAAAATCATGCACTCCAAGCAGCATTTACCGACTGCTCACGGTGGATCAGGTGCTGTGGGGAGTGTAATTAGCAGCCCATCACGTGGATTGCGTAAAGCTCTTTCACATCGATGTCTCATTTAATCCTCCTCAGCCAGGTAAGGAAGATAGCTCAATGATAACTCACAGCCAGACGGCTCTTCTCCACATTACCAAGTATCTTTGCATACAATCTCCAAATAATGCCTGCCTCATGAGAATTGAATGAGATTATGCTTGTAAAGTTTAGGCCTTACATGTCCGATTTTAAAATTACATAACCATGTCAAGCAGATAGGAAAATTATCCCCATTTATAGATAATGAAGCTGGGAGCAGGATTCAAATTCAGTTCTGACTACAGTTGGTAGCATTTTACAACAGATTGTCCCTTAAACAGTAAGAGAAGGGGATACCCTCCTTCCACAGGCTTACAATCTAATGTGGTAGACTGATTTGGGCTGCGATTCTCAGTAAAAAACGACCACAACAAAAATACATTTTTTTTTAATTGTGAGAAGGCTGTAAGTAGAAACTTCCCTCCAACAAATAATGGGAAAAATCTTTTCTCTCTCTCTCTCTCTTTCTCTCTCTCCCTCTCTCTCTCTCTTTTTTTTTTTTTTTGTAGGGTGGATGTGAAATGGATGAAAACCTCTCATCACTCTAATAAACATGCCTACACCTCCCAGGAAATGAGACTGGACAGAGTTGCTACTCTATGGAGAAGCCTAGAAGCAACTGTATTCCTTGAGGCTGAGGCTACCAGCTCTTGTTCACCCACCCTTCCTACTCCTGGGTTTCCATCTCTTCCTCCCCTCCCCCCCACTTCCAGGCAGACTTTACACACCCTAGAAGAATGTCCCTTAGGAATCTGTTTAGTTCCACAACATTGTTCTGCTTTATCTTCTCATCAAAGGAGGAATTTCTAGAATTGGCAGCTCTTTCACAAGATTAAAAGGGGAGGGGAAAACGATTTATCTCAGCTGGTTTCCTAGCTTCTGCTCCAGAACTGAGTGTGCCTTCAGAAAAGAAGGAAGAGGCTTTGAGAGAACACTGTGTCTTTTGGGAAGATGAACTGTTTGACTTTTTTTTTTTTTTTTATCTTTCTTATATTTTTTTCTTATGAGAAATATTTTCTCTGGGTCCCAGCAGCACAAGGCCCTTGATGAGTGACTTTATTATGCCTCTCAAATGGCCAATACTTAGTAGCCTCTGATTGACGAGAAAGGTCCCAATAAGAAGAGAAAGGGAGTTTGATGTTTCTCCAGATTCCAAAAAACCAGCATTCACAAATTGCCAGGTGTCAAGAGTCTGACCTAGTAGTCATCCCTTAGCAGCTCATCTCTCTGGCAACGGGTGTATGAAGATGGATGTGTCAGCAGTAGAAACACAAATTTTTAGGACAGACTGGTGCTGCTGTCATTTGGAACCGAAGAGAACATAGCTGGCAGCCATTTCTCTCTCTCCTACTAGCTTCAACATTAAGATTTGAAAGTAGAGAAAAGAATTGAGGAGGAGGCATTATATTTTTAAGTGTTCCAATCCCAACCTCCCACAGAGAATTTAACAGCACCACAAATATTCCCAAACTTCTTCTAGAACCAAATGAGAAATGGGCAACCTTGTCTTACTACAGGTATTAAAAAAAAAAAAAAAAAAAAGAGTGGCTGATATTTACTGAGCATTTGCTAAGGTCAGGCCCTCTTCTTAGTTACAAGTCACTGAGCTCCTCTAACAACTTTAAATAGTGGTGCCATTATTATAGCCTCATTTCGTAGCTGAGAAATTTGAAGAACAGAGAGGATAAGGAATTTGCCTATAGTCGCACAAATACTAAATGGTACCACTGGATTCCAAACGCAGGTCTAACTGTAAGGCCCATGCTCTTTTATCTTCACTCTGCCCCCAAAAGGCCATGGAGATTTTAACAGCAATAAAATAGCAACTAAAGGCCATTTATCGGTAAACCAGTTCTTCACTTTCCTTTCCCAGTGTTGAATCCCCAACCCTGCTGGGTCCTATACCACACAACTTAAAACCTGTGGTTTCTACTTCTTAGAGATCACCTAAGGCAGATAACAGAGTCATAGAGAAATGACATTAAGAACATTAAATGTGTAATAGCCGAACTATAGAAAGCGCCCAGATGTCCATCAACTAATGAATGGATAAAGAAGATGTGGTATATAAATATACAATGGAATACTACTCAGCCAACAGAAAGACAAATCTTGCCATTTACAATGACGTGGATGGAGCTAGAGTGTATAATGCTAAGTGAGATAAGTCAGAGAAAGAAAAATACCATATGATTTCTCTCATAGGTGGAATTTAAAAAACAGAACAGATGAACATACAGGATGGGGGAAAAGAGAGAGAGAAACAAATCATGAGAGACTCTTAATGATAGAGAACCAACAGCGTTGATGGAAGGAGGTGGGTGAGGGATGGGCTAGATGAGGGATGGGTATTAAGGAGGGCACTTGTTATGATGAACACTGGGTGTTCTATGTAAGTGATGAACCACTGAACTCTACACCTGAAACCAATATTGAACTGTATTGTCAACTAACTAGAATTTAGACACCACACACACACACATTAAATGTGTAGATAAAGAAAGGATATGAAGTTTGTAGAGGAATAGGAAATGTTTGCCTTGTCATTCATTCAGCAAAATAAAAGTATTGAGCCCCTGTTTTCAATATATCAGGCACTATTGTCTGTGCTGGGGATACAGTAGTGAGCAAGACGAGTGTCCCTGCTCTCATAGAGCTTAGAGTCCAAGTTCAACAGGGGAGACAAACATTAAACACCTAATTAGTCATTTATCTAAATTGTGGTAAGTGGTATGAAGGAAAACTACAGGGCTCTTTGTTTTAGAATGGAAGGCAGAAAGGCCTTCCCTGAGGAAGTGGCGTTGAGCTGAGATCTAAGGGATGAGTAGAAATTGAGTGAGGATGAAGTAGAAAGCATCCCAGGCAGAGGGACAGTGTGTGCAAAGACATTGAGGGAGGAAGGAGCGTAGTTCAACTGAGGAACTGGGAAGCTAGTGTTGCTGTTGTACTGGGAACAAGAGGGAAGTGGCTTTAGATTTGGTGGTGAGGCAAGCAGATCATGCTGGGCCTGGGAGGTTATATTAAGAATTTAGGTCTTTATCCTAAGAATGAGGAGAAGGAGTTTCAACTCTCAAATGATCCAAGTTGCATTTTCAAAAAGATTTCTTACGGCTGGATAGAGCATAGAGCATGTATCGGAGTGAGGCTACAGAGGATTTAGGCAGCCCAGTTTGGGGGTTATTGCAACAATCTAGGGAAGTGATGATGGTGGCTTGAACTTTGCGTAAGGCACAGTAAATATAAAGCTGAGCCAGGGCTTTTGTCCTTGGAGAGAGTCAAGTAGAGGAGAGAGATTTAGAAAAAAGTATGATGTAGTGAGCATTACTAGAGATATGTTTAAGTAACTGGAAGCTTGGGGAAAAAGAGGGGAGGGTGGAAGGTAATTAGTTATCTATTGCTGTGTATCAAATTACCCCAAAACTCAGTAGCTTAAAGCAACAAAAATTAAATATCTCACAGTTCCTTTGGTCAGGAATCCAGGTGTGGCTTAGATGAACAATTCTGCTTTAAAGTTTCCTTTTTTTTTTAAAGATTTTATTTGTTTATTTGACAGAGAGAGCCAGCGAGAGAGGGAACACAAGCAGGGGGAGGGGGAGTGGGAGAGGAAGAAGCAGGCTGTTAGTGGAGGAGCCTGATGTGGGGCTCAAACCCAGAACGCTGGGATCACGCCCTGAGCCGAAGGCAGATGCTTAACCACTGTGCTACCCAGGTGCCCCTGCTTTAAAGTTTCTCATGAGGTTACAGTCAAGCTATCTGTTGCTGGTCTCACCTAAAAACTTGAATGAAGAGAGATCCACTTTCATTTTCACCCATGGGGTTGTTAGAAGGTCTTGATCTCTTGAAACATGGGTCTCTCCACAGGGCTGCCCCACAACATGGCAGCTGGTTTCCCCCAACATAAATGACCAGGAGAGAGCAACAGTGTGTGAGAGAAAGCATCCCTGAACAGAAGCTACAGTCTCTGTAACCTAATCTCAGAAGTGAGGTCCCATCACTTCTGCCGTACTCTATTCATTAGCAGAGTCAGTAAGTCCAAGTCCATGTTCAAGAGGAGGGGAATGCACAAAGGTGAGGCATACATGAAGACTTGCATACTAGGAGGTGGGGGATCACTGGGAGCCATCCTAGAAGCTGGCCACCATAGCAGGTTTCACAGAAGAGGTAGCACTTGAAGTGGTTATATTGGAGTTTTTCAGGAGCATCTCAGGAGGAAGGGCATTCTAGGCAAAGAAAAGGCTATGTGAAAGATACAGACGTATCTTTCTATAAATTTACTTCTATGACTTCTACCAGTATACTTGCATCTTTGTGAAAAGAAAGATATATACAAGGATATTCACTGAAGCATTATCATATTAGTTTGCTAGGGCTGCCATAACAAAGTACCACAAACTGAGCGGCTTAAACATTTATTGTCTCACAGTCCTGGAGGCTAGAAGTCTGAAATCAATGTGTTGGCAAGGTTGGTTCATTCTGACAGCCATAAGGAAAGTATCTGTTCTGGGCCTCTTTCCTTGGCTTACAGATGGCTATTGTCTCCCTGTGTCTTCTTATCATCTTCCCTCTTAAATGTCTCTGTCCAACCTTACCCTTCTTATAAGGATACCAGTCAGACTGTATTAGGGCCCACCCTAAATGACCTCATTTTAACTTGATTATAAGGAACCTATCTCCAAATAAGGTCACATTCTAAGATATTAAGGGTTAGGACTTCAACATTTGAATTTTGGGGGTAACACAATTCAACCCATAATAATTATAGAGTAGGAAAAGAGTAAAAGCAACCTAAATTTCCAACAATAGGGAATGGGTTAAATAGGTTATGCTATGTCATAAAATGGGAAATGGAATGCTATGTAGCTGTTGAAAAGATGGACTGATAAGAAAAAAAATTCCGATGTGGAATAATCTTCAATATTTTGTTAAAGGAAAAAGCCAAGTTGCCACATAGTTTATGAAATGCTAGTATTTATGTAGAAAAACTAGAGTGTGCTGTAACAAAATAGGATACCTTGGGAAGGACGCCCAAGAAATTGATAGTGTGTCTGTGTCTGTGAAGAACTCCTGAGAGGCTGGAAGTCAGCATATAGGAGGGAGCCTTTTTACTGTAGACTCCTTTTGTACAGGTTGATTTTGTTACCATGAGCATGTATTACTTTCAAATTAAAAAAGAGGAAAATGTAAGAGCTTAGTAATTTTGGCATGAAAATGGATGCTAATAATTTTTATTAGAAACTGAGTGACAAAAGAAAAGGTGGTTGATTTGGAAGTATGTGGAGTTGTGCAGATTCAGAGGGTATGATGAAGGATGGGGTTGTGATTAGTTCTTACATTATAAACCTGTTTTAAGGTTGTGGTGGGGTGTTTTATGTTATCAGTCCTTCAAGGATTTTCTAGTCCAGGATTTTCTAGCATAATCCTAATATTAGATTCAGTTGGGTTCAATAAATGTTAATTGTGATCAGCCAGAAGCCAGGCTGGGTACAAGGGAAACAAAGATGAATACAGTATGATCCTGCCCTTGAAAAGCCTATGGTCTAGTAAACCCAAAAGCAGAAAAGAAAAAACACAAAAGGTACACAAATAGAAAACGTCAATACACTGTGGTAAAAGTTATGGTGAAATTGCACACTGGTGCCAACAGAGGAGCACCCGGCCCCACTGGAGAAGAGGAAGTAGCTCTGAAGACTGAGTAAGGCATTAATTAGGTAAGGGTAGGAAATAATGCTTCAGACAGAGATGAAAGCATGAGGACTGCTACAAAGGACTCAAAATAGCTCAGGATATTTGGGACTACATGGAATTTAAATATTTCCAATAACGGCAACCATGTAAGTCGGTGGCTGAAAGATTTTTAAAATCTGTTGAGCTTTGTAAATTTTTTCACATGGATATATTAACAGATTTTTTTAACCCATTGTCCCATATGATGGGTCCTGATTTTTAATTATGGTCACTGAGCTGACAGTAATCTCCTTGTCGTCTGAAATCCTAACATCTAATTACTTACTCAATTTAGCCCTCAATTACCTCCTATCTCAGAGTGTTTTCAAATTGTTTTATAATTATAGCTTCCTTCTATCTATTGAGGTCTTACTGTTAGGCATTGTGTTCAGCATTACAGATACTGTTTTATTTAGTCCAAAGCCTAAGCTTTTTACCACTACCATCCTCAACTTCTCCCAGACAAGATCATAAACTCCCTGAGGGCAGAAATCAAAGTTTAAGTGTTTTCCCTTTTCATAGTTTCCCTACCCAGTCTCTCTCCCACTTAACTCCCTGCGTGTATAACTTCCCTTGACCTTATACCCCCTCCAGCTTCTGCCTCATTTCTTTGTTTCCGACTATAACAAAACTCAGAAGAACTGTCTATACTTGCTGGCTTTCTTATCCCACTGGGCTTTCATCCCCTCCATATTCTGAAATGTCTGCTACCAAGTCACTGTTGACGCACATCTTTCCGAAGTCAGATCAACTCTGTCTTCGTCCTTCTGGACCACTCAGCAGTTTTTGACATTAGCGATCACTCCCTCCTAGAAACACTTTTTGCTCTTTAGGCTTTCATGATGCCAAGTCCACTTTGTTTTCCTTCAGCCTTTCCTGCCTGCATCTCAGTCTCTTATTAGCTCCTTCCTTTTGATCAGACTTCCAAAAGTTGGAGTGCACCAAGACTTAATCTTCAACTCTTTTTTCTTTGTTTATACTAACTATGTGATCTCATCAGGTCTCATGGTTTTAAATACCATTCCTAGGCCAATGCTTCTCAAATTTATATCTCCAGTCCCTGACTTCTCCCCTGAAGCCTAGACTTGTGTAACCATGTACTTGGTATCTCCATTTGGATGTTGGATGGACAACTCAAAATTAAGCACAGATTAAAAACTCAATTATGGAACACCAGGGCGGTTCAGTGGGTTGAGCGTGGGCCTTCAGCTCATGTCATGATCCCACCGTCCTGGGATCGAGTCCCAGGATGGGCTCCTTGCTCGGCGGGGAGTCTGCTTCTCCCTCTGCCTGCTGCTCCCTGTGCTTGTACTCTCTCTCTGGAAATAAATAAATAAAATCTTTAAAAAAAAAACACAACTCTTAATTATTACACCACATCTGTTTCCCACTTCCCCATCCCCTCAGCCCCCCATCCATCTCCATAATTGGCACCATCAGCCTAGTTAACATAGGCCAAATGGTTAGGAGTTATCCTTGATTCCTCTCATTTCCTCACATTTCGTTCAGTAAATTCTACTCGCTCTACCTCTAAAATATACCCTATTGTCTAAACTGACCCTCTTTGCCATCTCACTGCTGTAATCTGGTGCAAGCTACCATCTTAATGGGCCTTCCTTTATCTAGTCTTGCTCCATTAAGTTTGTCCTCCAAGCGGTAATTGGAGTGATTTTAAGTGGTAAATCAGATCACCTTACTCCTGACTAAAACTGTAGTAGCTTCCCACTGCACTGAGAATAAACCTAGTCTTTACTTACAAAGCCTTGCACTATCTGATCTTGTTTACCTCTCTTCAGTGGCTCTGTAACTTGCTTACTATGTTTCAGCGGCTGCGGCCTTCTTTCCATTCCTAAATAGATAAGAACACGTAAGCTCAATCCTGCTCTAATGACTTTACACTAGCTCTTTCCTTTGCCTGGAATGCTGTCCTTTGGGTTTGGCTGGCTCCTTTTCGTCATTCAGATCTCTGCTTAAATGTCACCTGCTTAAGGGTACCTGGGTGGCTCAGTTGGTTAAGTGTTCGGCTCAGGTCACCATCTCAGGGTCAGAATCTCAGGGCTGTCAGATCAAGCCCTGCCTAGCGTTCTGCCCCCAGTGTGGAGTCTGCTTGAGATTCTCTCCCTGTCCCTCTGCCCGTCCCCCTGCTCACGCACATGCTCTCTCTCTCGCGCCCTTTAAAATAAAATAAATAGGGGCGCCTGGGTGGCACAGCGGTTAAGCGTCTGCCATTGACTCAGGGCGTGATCCCGGCATTATGGGATCGAGCCCCACATCAGGCTCCTCCGCCATGAACCTGCTTCTTCCTCTCCCACTCTCCCTGCTTGTGTTCCCTCTTTCGCTGGCTGTCTCTCTCTCTGTCAAATAAATAAAATCTTTAAAAAATAATAATAATAAAATAAATAAATAAAAATCTTAAAAAAAAAAATGTCACCTGCTTAGAACTTACCTGACTACCCAATCTAAAATAGCCATCTGGTCCTCGTGTACATAACGTCACTTTATTTTAATGCTCTGTGAAGCATCAATCACCTCCTGATACTTTAAAAAATTTATTTTAGTTGGGGCACCTGGGTGGCTCAGGCCATGATCCCAGCGTCCTGGGATTGAATCCTGCGTCGGGCTCCCTGCTCCTCAGGGAGCCTGCCTCTCCCTCTCCCTCTGTCTGCTGCTCCCCATGCTTATGCTCACTCTCTCTCTCTGTCAAATAAATAAATAAAATCTTTTAAAAAAAATCATGTTTGTCTTCTACACTAGAAGGTAAACTCAATGACAGTGGGGGCTTTGTCCTATTCACCACAAATTCCTATACATTTAGAGCAGTGCCTGGCACAGAGCAGGAATTTAATAATTATTGGCTGAATGAGTGAATTTACTTCTATTTATATTTAATATCTTCCTCCTTCCAGTTAAAATGACTGTTAAGACCTATGTCTTAAAGGACTTAGAAGTGAATGTGAATTATGAAAGAAAATATTATTTAAATGAAAGTCCTGCTTTGTAAACCAAGGGTGGAGAGCATTTATACTGCCACTGAAACAGTAAAAAAGATTCAGTTGAGAGTTACTATATAAAACATAAAATTAAGTGGGAAACTTTTCAAGGAAGAACTATCAACTGTTTCCTTCATGTGCTTCAAAAAGGATATCAATTTTGTGCATCATAAAAGTTATATGTGTAGGCAATGACTCACAAGAGGAATAGCCAACCTACTCTTTTCTCTCCTCCTCTCCCCTCCCTATAAATATCATAAAGAAACAGCTATGACAGGCACTTGAAAGAGCAGCTAACATTTTCTGAGAGCTCACTGTGTGGTAGACTCTCAAAGTCTAACGGATTAGTGGATTAACTCGTTTATTCTTCACAACAACCCGATGAGGAAGGAATTATTATAATTCCCATTTTCAGATATGAGGCACAGAGAGGTTAAGTAACTTGCGTGGGTCATACAAGGAGTGGTAGAGCAGGGCAAGCGGACCCCAGTGCCCAAGCTCGTAATCATCTACCATGCTCTCCTAGGGGATGGCATTTCAATGTGCATGAATGTTTGTCACCACTGTAGTCCTCTTTGAGACTACGGAGGAGGGTTAAGGAAAAATACATGGCGGTGTGGAGGGAAGTGTCAAACCAGATAACCCACAGGTTTTCCTTTTTTGAACCATGGACCTTTCACTAGTCAGGTGAAGTCTATAGACTCTTTTTTGAACTAATGTTTTTATGGCAAAACTAAAATACAATTGGAAACCAATTACATTGAAATATAGTTCTCAAAATATTAAGTCAGCATTTGCTGTAATAACATACATGCTTCCTTATTCAGGTACTAACTAAGATCTAATACCAGGTCTAGTGACTACCATTATTTCATAGTAGTATGAGCATAAATGATATTTCAAGATATTTTTAAGTGCTATAATGTGACGTAGAAATATTTCTTGGGATATCTATGGTGACAAAGTCACAGGTACTTCTAATACTATTGTGACTTTTTGCCTACATTAGTAATGGAAGAAATTGATAAATTTCTGCTAAAGGTTGATAAAAATAAAGATGTTATTTTTTCTTAAGTTTTTATTTAAATTTTAGTTAACATACATTAGTTTCAGGTGTACAATATAGTGATTCCACACTTCCATACAACACCAGGGGGCTTATCACAAGTGCACACCTTAGTCCCCATCACCTATTTAACCCATCCTCCCCACCTCGCCCTGTACCCCACCCCTCACCCCCTACCCTTGGAACCATCAGTTTGTTCTCTATAGTTAAGAGTCTGTTCCTTGTTTTTCCTCTCTTGTTTTTCCTTTTGCTCATTTGTTTTGTTTCTTGAATTCCACATATGATATTCCACAGTGATATTATATGGTATATGTCTTTCTCTGACTGATTTATTTTGCTTAGCATAATACTCTCTAGCTCCAAAGTTTATAGCAGCATTATCTACAATAGCAAAATTATAAAAACAGCCCAAGTGTCCACTGACTGATAAAGGGATAATTATACACACACACACACACACACACACACACACACACACACACACTGGAATATTACTTAGCCATAAAAAAAGAATGAAATCTTGCCATTTGCAATGATGTGGATGGAGCTGGAGAGTATTATGCTAAGATATCATAGTTTTTATTTCATTTTTAAATTTTTTGAAAGATTTTTTTTATTTTAGAGAGAGAGTGTGCATGAGTGGGGGGAGGGGCAGAGGGAGAAGAAGAGGAAGAATCTCCAGCATACTCTGCTCTGAGCACAGGCCCCAGTGAGGGGCTCAATCCCAGGACCCTGAGATCCTGACTTGAGCTGAAATCAAGAGTCTGATGCTCTTGGGTGACTGAGCCACCCAAGTGCTCCAAGGATCATAGTTTTTAAACATAAAACTAGCCAGAGTCTCAATTGGGAAGTAGATGCCACCCTTAATGCATTTTGATAACTAAGGCTCCAGTTCCTAGAGGTTTTTCTCTAGAGCAAAGAGAAAAATTCCAAAACAGCACAGTTTCAACAAAAACAGCACGGATCCAGAAGGAACCAGGCCAAAGGCGAGTACCGTTTCAGTAGTAACAGCCTGGTTATGAAGGAACCAGACCAAAGGGTAGCATAGTTTAAATAGGAAGGGTCGGTTCCAAACAAGAAGTGAAGAAGGCCAGCACCGTTCCAACAGCAACAGTCAGATTGGGTAAAGGAGTCAGAACAAAGGCCAAATGAGTACTTTCAGGAAAAAAAAAGAAGTCTTAAAACAGATCCCAAATAAAACCCAGAGAGCTCAAACACAAAAAGAGTGGTTCTTGAAAGCCAGAAGAGTTACCTTCAAACTCTGAGGTTGGTGAGGAAGGAGTGAGCCTAGTTGCCTTTGTGGGTACTGGCACGTGTTTGCTCACCAGCTTCAGAGTTGTTGGGAGTCTTCTCTGAATCCCTTTTGATCCCCAAGTAATGTCAACCTTAAAAATAAAACTTTGTTGTTTTATAAGTAATAAAAAGTTTTTTGGTTTTTTTTTTTTTTTTTCAGGAACAACAGAGATTTGAAATCTAGATAAGCAAGCTACAGCAAAACCATAGGCATGTCTGGAGAGCAAAGGAGAGGACTGCTCTTTTATAGAGGAAAGGGGGGAGCTGGGAGGGCTGTCATAAACAATAGGTCTGCCACTGTAAAGTGGGAGTTCTAAATATAGTGGCTTTTCATTGTCTAAGTTGTGACCATCTCTCATTGGCTGGGCTGTTCTGCTCAGCTGTTTTCTTCCTTCTGCTGGGGTGTTAAAGTAATATCCATGTACAAGGTGAGTTTTCCTGGTAAGTCTGAAACCACAGGCAGGTTGCCTTGGATTGATCCCAAGGTTTGGACTCTTCAGGGCTCACTGGGGCCTCAGGTGGGGACTAGAAGTGGTAGAAAGACAAGGCAGGAGGCATGGTGATAAACAAAGTGCACATGAGCCAGCCTTTCCCAACACACAGGCAGGTTCTCTAGGATCGGTCCTGTATATGAACACTCAATGCTCTTCAGCGCCAACGGTGGGGACAGAGGGCTGGTGGAGAGTGGGCGGGTGCTGCTGCCTTGGGCCATGTGGGGCAGGCTACTGGAATGGTAGCCTTGGTGAGGGCTGGGCTCCCGTGGGTGCAAGGGCCACGACCACCCCATGCCACCTATGAGCCCCCATGGGCCAGGTGCAGGAGGGTCTTTGCTAGCCACTGCAGGCTGTAATGGCACTCCACCAACCCCAAGATGTAATTTTTTTCTCCCTAATCCAAGGCCATCATAGGCTTTCTGAGTTCTGTCCATGGATTTCTTGGGGGTTACTTAAGGGGAGGGGAGGTCTATGGACCTCAGGTTAAGAATCACTGTCAGCCAAAGCTAGGAGCAGTTTCTGGTAACCCAGTGTATGGACAAGAAGTGGATATAGAAGAGGCCAGGCAACTGACCAGGAATTTCTGGATTCAGCATTGTGGATTGATTATTACCTCCCATAAGCCTGTTGATTGACAATGCAAAAATTAAATGAATTAAAACTTGTTCTGTGATATCTGAGAATAATTTTTTAAAGATTTTATTTATTTATTTGACAGAGAGAGTGTGTGTGCCTGTAGTCAGAGAGGGGGAGGGGCAGGCAGAAGGAGAGAGAGAGAACAGGCTCCCCACTGAGCAGAGAACCTGGAATGATGACCCAAGCCAAAGGCAGACACTTAACTGAGACACCCAGGCACCCCTGAGAATAGTTTCTTAAATGTGCTTCTAACATTTCCTGAAATATAGTTATTACCTGAATTTTAAAAATTAAAGCAAATTTGGGGAAAAATAAAATAAAAATGGATAGGAGTCTATTTTTGGCATCTTGAGGATCTATAGCTTTGGTACAAATGAGTGCTTTGGCGTGATCAGTGCACTCTGATGGCAAGCCTTCCTCATTCTGCGACTCCCTACTCCCCAGTAGGGTTGTTTGTGGTTAGCAAACAACAATATGGAGACCAGAGAACAATTTCAGAGTATGTGTGGGACAACCCAAGGTGACCAGAAGTATACTGAAGCCCTACGGTGATGGGGGCACAGATCAGCACAATGTGGATAGGAACATAAATGTGACATCATTCACCACTAGAATTCGAAAAGTCAGAAGAAATTTGAACTGTATTGAAACTGTATCTTCCTATTACTAGGAAGCTTTGTAATAACAACTTCTAACATGAATGTTTACTATGTGTCAGGCACAGTTTGAAACACTTCATATGCACTAACATGTTTAATTCTTAGAGCAAACTTAAGAGCTAGGTGCTATTATCTTCATTTTACAATTGAGGAGATGGAGATACAGAGAGGTAGAAGTATATTCTTGACTCTGCTTAAATGCTCTATTGACTATATACTAGCTGCTCTAACATAAACTTTGAAATCTTAGTGGCTTTACACAATGGACAGTTATTTCTCTCCCACATAAGCCCCATGAGAGCGAGGTGTTGAGGGACCTAGACTGATGGAAAGATCTACTGTGTTCAATACATCACATCCAAGGTCACTCTGAGGTTTCTCACACCACACTAAAGGTGAAATACATCCAATCCCACTGGCTGCAACTCACATGCCCACCCCTAACTGCAAGGGATGCTGGGAAATGTAGTTGAACTGTGGGGCTAGAGGGAAAGGAAACTGGTTTAGTAACCAGCTAGACAGTCTCTGTCATGCCAACAATCAGATAACTCTTTTGGTTCAAGCAGAAAACTTCCCCTTTATTTTCAAAATATGCTCCTTAATGAACTAAAACCACTTTTAGATGAGCTTAGTGCATGGCTTTTTCTTAAGGGAAAGATAATTATCTGCCTCTATACTGAGGTGTTAATACCACTCAGAAGGCTCTGAATCTTTCTGTATCATTAGGCTTGAGATCAACTCCTCTTACATCCAAATATTGTTTTTGGTAGCTGCTCTCCAACATTTAACTGATTTAATGCCAAAAAAAATTGTACAGCACATAAACTATGCAGTTATCTGGAAAGTTAATTTCTTAACTAAGGTATTCTCTTAACTAATAGAGCTAGAATGATCGTTTTTTGTTGTTGTTGTTGTTAAAGATTTTATTTATTTATTTGACAGAGAGAGAGGAAGCAAGAGAGGAAACACAAGCAGGGGGAGTGGGAGAGGGAGAAGCAGGCTTCCCGCTGAGCAGGGAGCCCAATGAGCAGGGAGCCCAATGCAGGGCTTGAACCCAGGACCCTGGGATCATGACCTGAGCCAAAGGCAGATGCCTAATGACTGAGTCACCCAGGCACCCCAAGTCTAGAATGATCTTGACTACACACGTGTGAAAGAACTTTAGGTCCTGAGTCATTATCTGATTGTGTTTAAGTGGGTCCAGATCTATTTTTTGAGGACAGTCTTAGACCCACTTCAAAATGGCAGTAGGATAGCTTTCCTTTCACGCTATCACACTGTTAGACTTCTTACTTCTCTGGAAGAATGTCAGTCCCACCTTCAGTCTATTGATTGTTGATACAACTATTAATTAGCAGCAGGGGTGCCTGGGTGGCTCAGTCGTTAAGCATCTGCCTTTGGCTCAGGTCATGATCCCAGGGTCCTGGAATGGAGTCCGGGAAAGGGGTCCTTGCTCGGCGGGGAGACTTCTTCTCCCTCTGCCTGCCGCTCCCCTTGCTTGTGCTCTGTTTTTCTCTGTCTCTGACAAATAAATAAATAAAATCTTTAAAAAAAAAATCGGCAGCAAAGATCATTTCCATTCTAGTTCCTGGCCAGAGAACTAACTTCAAACTCTACTGCACATTATTCATCAAAAGCTTATGTGAAAGGAGTAATATTCAATGAGGATTACTTGCTGGATAAGTAATCCATCCATTTCTCTAGACATTCTAAATGTTATCCCTGATTTATAGCTGCTAGGATAAGCTGTGTAGCTGGACTGCCTCTGGTCCCTTGTAGAATTGCTTTTACTGGATTGCACTTTGGCTTTATACACTGAAGTTAGTTATAGGCAATGACCCTAGAAATCTTGCTGTTGTATTTATTGTTGAGGACTTTGACCATTATGTCATAAGGTGACTCATAATGAGGGAACATTTTTCTCAGAGCTTATTACAAGGAAGCTACATATTTTCTTAAAAGAACTACTTCATCTTTTATTATAGTGACATTGAATTTCATAATAGTTCACATTTTCCTATTGCTTTGTTCCTGGAAGCTCAGAATCAAAAGATTCAGCCCAGATCTAGGTATTGTTTAGAATTGTATAACAATGCATTTTTGTATACCAATCCTAATGGTTGACTTTAGTATATTTTCCTTCTGTTTGCCTTTAACTTCTCACCTCCACCCCAATTATTTAACTCATTTATTTCCTGTTATGTTTCTGTAAGTTTCTTTGAATCCTGTTGAGATATAAACTATTTACATGTTTGAGAATGTATTTGCATGTGTATGTCTATATATAAAGTAATGCTGAAGTATTTGGAATAGCACACAAAAGATGTTGAGCCAGATGTTTGCCTAAATACTATTACTGAATATTTTTCATAAAAACAAGTTTTTATTGGAATTTGTTTCTTTCCCCACACTCCACTGTTTCTAATATTTGTCCTCCAAGCCATGCCACAAACACCTCCCACCCTTGCTTTTTCTTAAGCTCTTCCCCACCTCTTCTACTCCTCACTGCCCAATCTTCCTTCAAGGTCTCAGAACTTGCTGCTCTCTCAGCCTGGAATGTTTTTCTGTGATGGGCTCCTTCTTCATGTCTCCTCAGAGAGGTTTCCTAACCCCCATCCACTCTAAAGCTAATGTTTGTCCCCTACGTACTCCACCTCATTATTCTCCTACATAGAGCTCTGTGTTTTTCTTCATAGCATCACCTTGTGTTCGTTTTATTAATTCACTTGCTAGTTATCTGTCTCCTCCACTACAGCGTGAACTCATGAGGGAAAGTACTGTGTTGTTTGCGTCATCTAGGTCTTAAGATGAATGAATGAATAAATGGTTTAGCCCAAGAACTGCAGAAAATCTCTTCTGACTCTTCTGTACCCTAAAGATAGTTCCCTTTTATGAACTCCTGAATTTACTCCTGTCTGACCACAATCACTCACCGCATTCAAAGGCTTTGATTCCTCTTTGTTTCCTGTTTCACGATGAATTTCCTCAATCATATTGTGAATTTTTAATAATTTGGCTAATGGATTAGACAAACACTGAAGGTATAGCCAGTAATAAATGGATTTCAGTAAGGGATTTAAATAGTCTCTTGTGATATTCCTGAGGGCAATGGTGGCAGAAAGGCAAGAAGGGGAGGTAGAAAGGGAGCTTGCATTTATTGAGAACTGCTTAGATCAGACAAGACAAAAACCAGTGAATGCAAGTGATAGGAAGGCAGATTTCAGCTCACTTCTTTAATAATACAGGTAAGTCAAGAATAGAATGAGTTACCTTGGAAGGGTCATTCACTCAACAAAATGTTTTGAGCACAATTTCACATGCTAGGCATGATCTTGTGCACCAGAGATGGAGTGTGAATAAGACCTGGTCCCTCTTCTCACAATATTGACAGTCTAGTGGAGGCTGGGAGGAATCTATTTCAGAAAATATTCTATTAGGCCTGGAGTCAGGGATTCTAGCCCTGGGCAGAAGCCAGATTCAGGGGGTGGGAAAAGGAAATGCGTGAACATTTGTTGAGGGCTTACTGTTTGTCACGCACCATCTGAAGCACCATACACAGCCTCTACATTCCCTTAAGACCTGTAGATCCTTGAGGGGAGGAACACTGCAGTGCTCTTGGGTTCCCTGGGGGAACATAGGAGACATTGGGTACTTGATTGATTACGATATCATTCAAGTGCTTCAATGGTAATGAAATGCTAGTAACATTCTTATGCTCATTACACAGATGGTAAAATAAAAATTAAGAATAACATAAAAAGGGGCGCCTGGGTGGCACAGTGGTTAAGCGTCTGCCTTCGGCTCAGGGCGTGATCCCGGCGTTATGGGATCGAGCCCCACATCAGGGTCTTCCGCTATGAGCCTGCTTCTTCCTCTCCCACTCCCCCTGCTTGTGTTCCCTCTCTTGCTGGCTGTCTCTATCTCTGTTGAATAAATAAATAAAGTCTTTAAAAAAAAAAGAATAACATAAAAAATGGGACACCTGCTGGCTCAGTTGGTAGAGCATGTGACTCTTGATCTTGGAGTTGTAAGTTTGAGCCCCATGTTGGCTGTAGAGATTATTTAAAAATAAAATCTTAAAAAAAAAAAAGAATGACACAAATAAATAAGCTAAATTATTTGCCAGAGGCCATTTTTTTACAGTTGTCATCAAAGCTGCATTTATACTTAGGACTTCTTAGCCTGTAGTCTTGGGCTTAGATTTCAAAGCCACACCTCTCCTTCCAAATACGTGAGGTAACTGTAATTGCTACATAGCCAGTCATTATAGGAATGCTGAAAAGTTAGAGCTACAACTATGCCACCTGTAATAAGAACCTTGATGAAAACTCTAGACGCTATTTTAAATATGCCACGAGTTTTATTTCCTCTACCTTTACATAAATGAGTTGATTTTTTTAAGAAACAGGGAGATATTATATTATATTTGATAATATTACCATAAGCCTTAGAAGTGCTCAACTCCTGTAAGCACACACCCAAGCAACAGTGGCAAATAGGAATTCAAAGTAAATCTGGGTGTTATTATGATGTCCAACCCCCTGTTGTGAATCTGCACAGTTGGGTTAGAGGGTGTCAGTGCTCACTCCACGCCTGTTCTCTGACATGAACTTCCCACTTGTTGGATGATTCGTGCTTGTATGGACACCACTGGCTCAATGGACACACACATATTGCATAGGAAGGGTAGATTGGAAGGAAAATACCCTATGATTGATAGTGGCTATTTTTACATGGCAGGATGTCAGTATTCTCAAATCTTCTATATTTGATTTTCTTTAAGACAAATGATTAGTGAATAATTACAATAGGGTACTTTGCCTGAGATAGAATATGTACCCCTAATAAGGTTTGCTTTAAATAACATGCAAAGCCTTATGAAAGACATGATAAACACAACAGCAGCATATGTGGATCCCGGGGGAAGAAATGGTCTTGACAGAAGTCAAGAAAATGCTGTCACTTTACCTGAACTTCAAATGGGCAGGAAGGCTCATGGGACACTGATTACAACATAACTTGCATTTGTAGTGTTTGCCCTTTTTTAGATTGACTGTTTCACATTGATTAGTTTCTTCTTAGCTGGAAAGCCAAAGGCTCTGTGTCTCATTCCTTTCCTGCTCCTCTCCTTTGCCTTGCCAGGGAGGATGGTGCCGCAACAACTCAGTCCATACGTATTAACACCCACATCCATACACTTGTGCCCACACCTGCAAAACAAGCTCCCTGAGTAATGCCTGAGTAGCACCACCACTGTCCTGACAGTTACTCTGCATCTCCTTAGATCTCTGCTAAGAACTTTCCAGTTCCAAGGCAGAGGAAGATGCCCCAATTCTCCCTAACGTCAACTCACTTTTCTTTGTGTAAGATAGAAACCTTACGTCATTTCTATTTTAATAGAATTAAGATATGAAAATCTGAGCTTATACATCCCAGAGGATATATACATTTTACTTGGTGCAGAGATTTTTGAGTAGAGTCTATTACCAACTGATACCTTATTCGAAGGGCATTAAAGAAATGGTACCAGCAGTTATAAACCATATGGTAGCTAGCATATTCCTCCCCAGAAACTTTTCTCTGTGAAAAAGAATTTTCTATTTGCTGATCAAAATGGATTTGAGAGATCTTCCATGAAAAGCTCAAGCCTTTTTCTATAGGTGTTTTCTTCCTTCCTTCCTTCCTTCCTTCCTCCCTTCCTTCCTTCCTTCATTCCTTCCTTCCTTTCTTCCTATTATTTTTTATTAAAGTATAATTAACATACAGTGTTATATTAGTTTCAGGTGCAGAATAGAATGGTCCAACAATTCTGTATATGACTCAGCGCTCATCAAGATAAGTGTATTCTTAATCCCCTTTATCTATTTCACTCATCCCCCACCCACCTCCCCTTTGGCAACCACCAGTTTGTTTTTGCATTTAAGAGCCTGTTTTTTTGTTCTTTTTTTCTTTGTTCATTTGTTTTGTTTCTTAAATTGCACATATGAGTAAAATCATATGATATTTGTCTTTCTCTGACTGACTTATTTCACTTAGCATTATACCGTCTAGGTCTATTCATGTCGTCGCAAATGGTGAGATTTCATTCTTTTTTATAGCTGAGTAAATTTTATGATATATATACTGCATCTCTCTCTCTATACCACATCTTCTTTACCCATTTATCTATCGATGGATTCTCGGGTTGCTTCCATATCTTGACTATTACAAATAATGCTGCAGTAAACATAAGGCTACATATATCTTTTTGAATTTGTGTTTTCATTTACTTTGGGTAAATACCTGGTAGGGGAATTACTGGATCATATGTTATTTCTATTTTTAATTTTTTGAGGAAACTTCCATACTGTTTTCCATGGTGGCTGCACCCGCTTGCGTTCCTACCAGTGGTCCATCACGGTTCCTTTTTCTCCACATCCTCACCAACACTTACTATTTCTCATGTCTTGATTTTAGCCATTATGTGAAACAATATCTTACTGGTTTTAATTTGCATGTCCTTGATAATGAGTGATGTTAAGCATGTTTTCATTTGTCTGTTGACCATCTGTCTTCTTTGGAAAAATGACTATTCAGGTCCTCTGCCCATTTTTATTTACATATTTTTTTTATTTTTTAGATTTTATTTATTTGTTTATTTGAGAGACAGAGAGCTCAAGCAGGTGAAAGGGCAGAGGCAGAGGGAGAAACAGACTTCCTGCTGAGCAGGGGTGATCCTGAGACCCTGAGATCACGACCTGAGCCAAAGGCAGATGCTTAATGGACTAAGCCACCCAGGCACCCCCCTGCCCATTTTTAAATCAAATTATTTGTTTTTAGTGGGTTTGTGCGTGAGTGTGTGTGTGTGTGTGTGTGTGTGTGTTGTGTTCTCTTAGTTCTTTATATATTTCAGATATTTACCCCTTATCAGATATAACATTTGCAAGTACTTTCTCCCATTCAGTAGGTTACCTTTTTGTTTTCTTGATGGTTTCCTTTGCTGTACAAAAGCTTTTTATTTTGGTGTAGTCCCAGTAGTTTAATTTTGCTTTTGTTTTCCTTACCTGAGGAGACATATCTAGAAAAATTTTCTGTGGCCAATGTCAAAGAAATTACTGCCTATATTTTCTTCTAGGAGTCTTATGGTTTCAGGTATCATATTTAGGTCTTTAATCCATCTCGAGTTTAGTTTTGTGTCTGGTGAAAGTGGTCCAGTTTCATTCATTTGCATATAGCTCTCTAGTTTCCCAGCTCCATATGTTGAAGATACCGTCTTTTCCCCATTGTAAATATTCTTGTCTCTTTTGTTTTAGATATATGTCCACCATATAAGTGTGGGTTTATTTCTGGACTCTCCTTTCTGTTCCACTGATGGGTGTATCTATTTTTGTTCCAGTATCCCATTGTTTTGATTACATAAAGGAAATGATTTTTAAAGCAGCATTTTACCTTAGATCCAGCAGGGGGAGCCAGATCCATGTAGATTAAAACAAAACCCCCACCCCCCCACCCAAAAAAAAAATCCCCTAAAAAATGCCTTCTAATTTTCGAAGTATTCTATTTCCACCTTTCTTTAGTGTCCCTGAACAGTTCTTTCTTTCCTCTCTGAGACCTCAGGGCATAAAAATAAAGTTGACACATGTCACAAGAGAAAACTTTCACTTTTTTGAGTTCTTTTGAAGGCACAAAATGTCAGTATTCTTTTACCCATTTATCTAGTGTTGCTTACCCTGCCTGGTGGTCTGGGGCAGGAGAGGAGACAGCCAGAGCAGGAAAGAGTCAGACTAGTGATTGGTGATGGGGCAGCAACTAGGAAGCAGCTACCTTCAGGAAGAGATCTTTGAATCGGATCTTAAAGGACAGTTAGCGTTCCTCAGCCAATCATGGCTGGAATTGGCCCTCCAGACTCTGGGAATGATATCAGCAAATAACAGATGGCAGTGTATTTGTGGAATTATGTATGGTTGAGGGTAGGTAAGATAATTCTGGAAAAGCAATCTAAGTGGGGTTTATTTCAATGCTGTTGGATAATAGCTAAAAATAATAATATTCATGTTAAACAGATACCTAATATTCCACAAACACTTATATAGCACTTCCTGTTTCAAATGCAGTTGTAAGCACTTTACAAATATTAATTAATTCAATCCCCACACAATCTGATTATTGTCACCATTTCCAAATGAAGAACCTGAGGAAAAATGAGGTTGAATAACTTGTCCAAGGTCATACAACTTGAGAGGGGTAGAGCCAGTGTTTGAGCCCTGGCAGCCTGGCCAGAATCTGCACCTGATCTAAATAATGGATCTGCATTCTCTCTTTTAATTCTCAACAGCCACTCTCTGAAGTCACTGTGCTATCATTATGCCCATTTGCTATTTGATATCATTTTGCCCTTCTATACACAAAAAAATATGTTATTTCCCCTGTCCTATCACACAAGCTGTGTGTACCATACATTGTTCTGCATTTGCTTTTAAAGCCTAATGATAGGGGCACCTGGGTGGCTCAGTCCGTTAAGCGTCCAACTCTTGATTTCAGCTCAGATCATGATCTCAGGGTCAGGGGCTCTGTGCTCAGTGGGGAGTCTGCTTCTCTCGCTCTCCCTCACCCTCTGCCCCTCCCTCTGTTCTCTTTCTCTAAAAGAAATAAATGAATCTTTAAAACCTAATGATATATCTTTGGAAAGGCTGCACAGTATTTCTGTGTATGGTATACTGTGTTTTGTTTAACCAGTCCCTTACTGTTAGGTTAACGGTCTTTTGCTGTTAAAAACAATGAATGGCAATGAATAAAGGCTCTTGTGTATATGGCATTTCCCACAGGTCTGAGCCTATCTGCAGGATAGATTCCAAGAATGTATTTGATGGTCAAAAATACCTGAATCTATAATTTTGATAGAAGTTTTCAATCTGCTCTGTGTAGAGGCAGTACCTATATAAACACCCTCTTTGCAATATGAGTGTCTGTGTTTTCCCATTTCTTCACCAACAGGGGGTGTTCAGTGAAAAGTTGTCATCTCAGTGCAGATTTAATTTGCACTTCCCTCGTTATGAGTCAAGAATCATTGAACATTTCTTTCTTTGTGAACTGTTTGATTACAACCTTAGTCTATTTTTCTGTTGGGTTGTTGAGCTTTGTATATACATATCTTCCAGCTCCTGGCCGAAAACCTATGTGTGATTTTCCAGCCCCAGTGTAGGCCATTGCAAGGCTTTAACTGGGCGGGCCTCGCAGGCGATGGCTGCGCCCACTAGACCCGAGGCACAGGCAGTGTACGGCAGTCTCTGAAGGAGTTTACGCTCAGGCCTTCCCGGCCAGCCACGGTCATAAGCGGATCTACCTACCTAGACCAGGAGCATTCATTTGGAAGTCTCTTTATCTAGGACTTTCCTCAGGGGTCTCTGTTGAGGCCTCATTGGTGGGAGAGAAGGGAGGCAGAAACCGGGAAGACATTTTTCTCCTCTGTGAATCAGTATTCAGTACTTTTCCACTCTGACTCAGTCCTTTTCCACTCCTAGCCCTTCTTTAAACCCATTCAGCTCGTGCTCATCAACCTGAGCTCCATGGGAGAAAATGCAACAGGAGGGAGTCACAACTTTCCCTGCTTTCAGCCTCTTGCTTATACTCTCCCAGTAAGTGATTAAGTGCTTAAATGGTAGTCATTCTTGCCTTGTCATTTTAATCAAGTAGTCTGACCATCTGGCAGCTGGGCTTTCTCAGTCAGCTGAGCCCTTGACTATATAAAAATGTATCAACACATACACACAAGGTCAAGATAAACAATGAGAAGAGAAAGCTGAGTTAGGATGAACAACCTCACCATTAAGGGGGTTCCCAGGACATGGGACTTACACTGCTAATACTGAGCTTGTGGAGTCCTTTTTGGTTTTATTATTTATTTAATTAATTTAATTTATTTATTTGAGAGAGAGAGCACAAGCAGGGGGAGCAGCAGGCAGAGGGAGAGGGAGAAGCAGGCTCTCTGCTGAGCAGGGAGCCAATGTGGGGCTTGATCCCAGGACCCTGGGATCATGACCTGAGCTGAAGGCAGGCGTTTAACCCAACTGAGTCACCCAGGCACCCTGATTTTCTTGGTTTTAAAACTGAATCACAACCAGAGAACACCTTCAGTGCTGGGCAAATGGAAACAGTCAGTCACTCTATGTGACTTACAGTGAACATATCAACCTCTAACCTCTGCAATCCAGTGGGAATATGAAAAGGAGACTCAGAAAACTATAAAGCAGAAAAGGGTAATAAAAAACCATGAGAACAATGGGTCATGGGGGCTCCAGAGGAGCTGGGAGTGGGGATTGCAAAGAAAAGTTATCAAAGCAAAATATGTCAACTAGAAGGGTAAGAGTAAGTGTGGTTTGAAAAGATGGGGCATAGGGATGCCTGGGTGGCTCAGTTGGTTACCAGCCTGCCTACGGCTCAGGTCATGATCCCTGGGTCCTGGGATCCAGCCCCACATTGGGCTCCTTGCTCAGGAGGGAGCCTGCTTCTCCCTCTACCTGCCGCTCCCCCTGCTTGTGCGTGCTCTCGCTCTCTCAAATAAATACATAAAATCTTTTTTAAAAAGAGATTTTATGTATTTATTTGTCAGAGAGCGAGAGCACTGGAGAGAAAGCAAGCACTAGTGGGGACAGAGGGAGAGGGAGAAGCAGGCTCCCCGCCGAGCAAGGAACCCAACGCGGGGCTGGATCCCAGGATCCCGGGACCATGACCTGGGCTGAAGGCAGATGCTCAACCGACTGAGCAACCCAGGTGCCCCTAAATAAATAAAATCTTTTTAAAAATAGTTAAAAAAAAAAAAAAGCTGGACGCCTGGGTGGCTCAGTTAAGCATCTGCCTTCAGCTCAGGTCATGATCCCAGGGACCTGGGATTGAGTCCCACACTGGGCTCCCTGCTCAGCAGGAAGCCTGCATTTCCCTCTGCCTGCCGCTCCCCCTGCTTGTGCTCACTCTCTCTCTGACAAATAAGTAAATAAAATCTGAAAGATGGGGCATACTTAGCTATGTATTCTTCAATATTAGACAAACCCATTCTATGTTGACATAGGAATTCGGGATGGTTACTTTATAAGGTAATTGGCTTACAGCTTAACATCTAATGAAAAACACATCATGGTGGGCGGCTTAGTGGAGGTAATGCGTATTCAGCTGGCATGGTGCTTGGTACCCCAGGGGCACTCAGTGCCTGCTCTTCCTGACTTAATTCCTTGCTTTTCCTGAGATTGGCTCTTGAATTAAAAAGTAGTTTCATTGTCCAGCACAGTGCCTGGCACATAGTGTTCAGTTACCATTTGTTGAATGAATATTGAATATACACATCAATTAATTTGGCATTGATTGGCTTGATGCCAAGCCAGTTTTAGGGATTTCTGTCACTGCTCCAATTTACACTTCAGGATGCCCCGAACTTCCTCCCTTTAGATTCTGAATTTGTTCAGATGTTGTAAGCTGTATTCATCACTTAATTTTTTTAAAAAGATTTTATTTATTTATTTGAGAGAGAGAGAGAGAGACAGAGATAGCAACAAAGATAGTGACAGAGGTAGCGAGAGAGAGAGAGAGAGAGAGAGAGCGAGAGCGAGCATGAGCAAGCGGGGAGGAGAGGGAGAAGCAAGCTCCCTGCTGAGCAGGGAGCCAGACTCAGGGCTCAATTCCAGGACCCTGGGATTATGACCTGAGCCGAATCAGACACTTAACCGACTGAGCCACCCAGGTGACCCTATTCATCAATTAATCTTCAAAGGAAAAATATATTAAATTCCCTTGAGCCATGTGATTTTATCATTTCCTGATACCATAATATGCCCAGTTACATTGCAGAGCTCAGCCAAGGACAGCAGGTTTCCTTTTGCTATCCTAAAGTGGAGCATTTCCCTTGAACCTTTCATGGGTTAAAACAGCACAAAGGAAAGAAGCAATTACCATTAATTTATATGGAAATATTTTTGAGAATTCTCAGACCCCCCACATAACTTCTCTTAGGCTTTTCTGATACATTAGGACACATCTTGCTAATGGATGCACAAAATAAACCGAGATAGAGCACAGACACTCACGCAGTTCAAAGCTATGGCAGCTTGATGCTGAGATGCTGAGTGTAATTCCCAGAGAAGGAGCTTGGTGATGCCATTCTCACGATTAGGGGACATGTTGCCTCTATAAGGACTCACTGCAAAACAAATGCTCAACACTATTTTTGCTTTTCACCTTTTTTTCATAAAAGTGAAAATCCTCTTTGGATTTCTTTCAGTCAGCGAAACAGGTGCTAATGTAGATCTTTATTAAAAGCAAAGTGTCCTAAGGAGAATTTTTGAAAAGCAGGGACACCTGTATTAAACTCCACAAGAGAGTAACAGCAGAGCATGTATTACAATCCTATCAGAGACTCTTAACTACAGGAAACAAACTGAAGGTTGCTGGAGGGGAGGTGATGGGGGGATGGGGTAATTGGGTGATGGGCATTAAGGAGAGCACGTGATGTGATGAGCACTGGGTATTATATGCAACTGATAAACTATTGAACACTACATCGGAAACTAATGATGTACTATAAGTTGGCAAATTGAATTTAAATTAAAAAAAATCATATGCAATTTGAATTCCAACTATTTTGGTTAACTTTGGTTAAGAAAAATTTCTAATTGTGGTAAAAGACACTTAACATGAAGCTTACCATCTTAATCATTTTAAGTATACAGTTCAGTAGCAGTAAGTCCATTTACATTACTTACATTAAGTAAGCCAACATTGTTGTGCAAATAATCTCCAGAGCTCTTTTCACCTGGCAAAGCTGAAATTCTATACCCATTCAACAACAGCTCCCCAATCTTTCATCCCCCCCATTCCCTGGCAACCATCCTTCTACTTCCTGTCTCCAGAAATTTGATTACTCTAGTACTCTCTTAGAAGTGGAATTATACAGTATTTGTCTTTTTGTGACTGGTTTATTTCACTTAGTATAGTGTCCTTAAGATTCATCCATGTTTAGCATATGTTAGAATTTCTTTCCTTTTTAAGCAAAGTCTCCTATTGATGGACACTTGGGTTGCTTCCGCCATTGGCTGTTGTGAATAATGCTACTACGAACAGGAGTATACAAATGTCTTTGATATCCTGTTTTCAGTTCTTTAGGGTATGTATCCAGAAGTGGAATCACTGGATCATAAGGTAATTCCACTTTAAATTTTTTTGAGGCACCACAATACTGTTTTCCTTGGAGGTTGAGCCACTTTACATTCCTACCAATAGTGCACAAAGTTTCCAATTTCTCCTCATCAACACTTGTTATTTTCTGGTTTTGTTTTTATTTTATAGTAGCCATCGTATCTCATTGTGATTTTGTGGTTGATTTTTTTAAAAATCAAAGTAAAACCTTTTTAAAAAATGTCTGCATGAGGTTAATAAGTCATATAATGCAGTTCTAAAAGGGTTATAAGGTCCTCATCCCAATCCCATCCCTCATTGTCCCCCAATCCTGCTCTCCAGAGGCAGATTTTTTTCAACTCTTTTTAGTTGTTTTTCTGGTCCTCGAGAGCATAGTCCTAATTAATATGCTAATATTGTGTTTTTTTAAATTGTTTCAGTCGTTACAATTTTGTAATCATGGCAGACACAGATTTAGCATTGTTAAACCATTCTCTTCTTCCATTTTTCCCATTCTCCCAATGTAATTATGTAGATATTTAGTTACTTCAATATGACTAAGTATAATTTACTACTGAGTATGTATTGTACATAGATCGTGTTTCTATATATACATATATATACACACATATATATATAAATATATTTGAAGATTTTATTTATTTATTTGATAGGGAGAGAGAGTGCACAAGCAGGGGGAGCAGCAGAGGGAGAGGGAGAAGCAGACTCCCCGCTGAGCAGGGAGCCTGACACAGGACTCTATCCCAGGACCCTGAGATCATGACCCGAACCGAAGTCAGACGCTTAACCAACTGAGCCACCCAGGCACCCCTCCTTCTATATTTTTTTGCTATTTCCAGATTTAATAATTGCCCATTATTAAATTTCCTCAATTTTCTGTATATCTATTGCTAATTCTCCCCATATACCCCAACAGCTTCTTTTTACAAGCCTTTATAGAATCCGGGATATCACAGGATTCATGATCTCCATGTCTTCCTAGAGATGCTCCCCCTGTAGACCTCTGCCTTCACTTCCCTCCAATCTAGACGTGTTGTTTTCTAAGCCTGTTATATAGTTGTTGTCTAAGGACTTCCTCTCCAATACCCTCTGGGAGTTGGAATTCCAGACTTAAAAAAATTCCAAGCAAATTAAAATTTCACGTGAAAGACATGGTCTGACGGTAATTAGCTTTGGGTGCATCCTACTTGAGTTCTTCGGATGGCGACTCCTGGCCTCCATTTCTTTAGTGTGACGCTCATTCCTTCACAGCACAGCTCCTTGAGGGTGCTACTGCCCAGGGCTCTAACAGTTACATAAGGGTAATGAGAACGGATGGAGAAACAGCTAGAGGAAAATGTGCAGTGTGCTTATTACCAAAAGGTTGGAAAAATAACAAAATGTGGAAACAATGTGGGACAATAATCCCAACACTTTCACATTCTCAATAAAGACAACCCCTGTTAACATCTGTGTCTATTTCCTTCTCCTCTTTTTCTTCTGCCTGGATTTTTTTTGTTGTTGTGACCATATTGTATATCCAATTTTATCTCCTGCATTTTTAATAACAGGGTCATATAAGTGCTTTTCTAGGGGCTTATCAATTATTCAGAAATATCATTTTAAAAAATGGCTACATTATAGCCCATCTAGTTGAAGTACTATAATTAACAGATCTTCTATTGTTGCATCTTCAGGTTGTTACCAATTTTCAATCATTATAAGTAATGTTTTGGTACATATTTTGTCAGTAAATCTTGCGTATTGGGGATTCTTTCCTTTAGATAGATTTTTACTAAGTCAAAGGATATAAACATCTTTAAAGCTAAAAGATTTTTTAAAATTATTTTTCTTTGAGGATGTATATTCAGAGACCGAAACTCTTATACCTAAACGATCATGATCCATTTCATTGTCTTTACTGGCTACATTTGAATGCAGCTAGGACTAGGGGATTCGGTTAGCCATCTAGATTTAGTCATGTACAGTTCCGGACAGAAAGAGAAAGATCAAAAGTCTTAGACGATCCCCAGACAAAATGGTTCAGAAATGCTACAGTTTATCACTCCTCGCAGTTCAGAAGTGCTCTGTCCTCTGGCACGTCACAAAGAAAACAGCCTATCTCTGTGATTGTCTTTATTGTTTCCCTCCCTCCTTCTCTTTTCCTTCTCTTCCCTTTCCTCCTTTCCCTCCTTCCTTCCACAACACACTATTACAACAGCACATCGTGGAAATTCTAATAGCTATAGGACCTGGAGGATATGCTAAAATGTTATTAAACAGAACATTGTTCATGTTGTACACTTAAAACTAATACAATGTTACATGTCAATTATATCTTAATAAAACTGGAAGAAAAAAAAGAATCCTGATTCCATCATTTCCCTGAATCTTAGACTTTGCACCTGAAAGACTGCATTGCCGGCTCCAAAAAAGGGCTGCACCCCTCCTTGTGTTATAAAATTCTCTCCCAATTAAACCCCACAAGGCAAATAGTGCATCTTTTTAACAGTAAGCTTTCTGAAGGTGGTGACTACTGTTTATTCATCTTTGTTATTCCAACAGGGAGCATCTTTATTTTCCCAACAGTGTAGGCACGCAGTGATTGCAGAATCATACAATGGGATGAAATCTAACAGACTCTTTAAAAACAGGATTTGTTTTTATATCCTAGACGAGGAGAAACAACTCATCTGATCTAGGAAATCTATCTCTTTATGAAGATAGATCATCTACTGAGCACTTTATCTAAGCACCATGTTAGACTCTCTATAAACATTATCTCACTTAATTTTTATAATAGCCCTATGATAGTGGTATTACTAGTATCCCCAGTTTATAGCTGAGGTAACTGAGGTATAAGAAGTGGAACTACTGGGGCACCTGGGTGGCTCAGCCGTTAAGTGTCTGCCTTCGGCTCAGGTCATGATCCCCGGGTCCTGGGATTGAGCCCCACATCGGGCACCCTGCTTGGTGGGAAGCCTGCTTCTCCCTCTCCCACTTATGTTGCTTGTGTTCCATCTCTTGCTGTCTCTCTCTGTCAAATAAATAAATAAAATCTTAAAAAAGAAAAAAAGAAATATCTTAAAAAAAAAAGAAGTGGAACTACTTGCATGAAAACACACAGTAAAGAGGCACAGATGGAATTCAAGAAAGTAAGTCTGGGCACACAGGTGGCTCAGTCGGTTAAACATCTGCCTTCGGCTCAGGTCATGATCTCCGGGTCCTGGGATCCAGCCCTGGAACCTGGCTCCCTGCTCACCGGGAGTCTGCTTCTCCCTTTGCCTCTCCCCACCACTTGTGCTCTCTCTCTGTCTCTCAAATAAATAAATAAATATCTTAATAAAAAGAAAAAAAGTAGAAGTCTACCATGCCATTCGCTAAGGCGGATTGGGTGGGGAGTGTGGTGACAGACAGATAAAGCTAGTGGCAAAGACGGCAAGAACTATTATTTCTTCCAAGGACACACTGTAGCTATACAGTGTCATAATGATCCCCTTCATTGAGTGACTATTGCTATCTTACTCACTGAAAAACCTTGTTTTCTAAAATCCAAGGGTATCAGAAACTTTTGTTGGAAATTATAGCGGTAAAAGGGAAGCACCCTACTTTTGCCTAGAGGCTGTAAGTCACTTTGAGACACAGAGGCTCTCTTGATTTCCAGTCTAGGTGAGAGTTGTGGGTAAGTTCTTCACACAATATTCCTTATTTATCTTAACTTTGTAATATCCAAGGAAGCAGGACCATTGGTCCACTAGTAGTTCAAATCTGACATTTACCCGTTTACAAATACCCCTGTTTCACTTTGGGATTTTTATAATCAAAACACTTTATAATCAAAACACTGGTTCCCTCAATTACACTTAAAATTCTGCCCTTTCCCCTAAATCCTATAATAGTTCTCTGCTTTTCTTTGGTGAAATGCCTGATGGCTCCTCTAGTGTGCAGTCTCTCTTGTAGTAAGCGGTCAATTAACTTGATTTTGTCACCTGTATGCTTGTTCCTGTGGTCTTAGGCTGACTGGGCTAGGCCAGGTTTGAATCAGGTTCGCCTATAGCAGAGTCTAACGTTTAAATGCCAGGCCAAACTGGAAATTATCTAGTTCTTTTTCTGTAAAGATTGGCAATGCCCTTCAGCCGAAGACCAAACACTCCTATGGTTAAATAAATTTGGTTCCATAAAATAGAAACCATTGCAGCAGGAGAGGACATATACCATCAGGGTCTGCAGAGCATCTCAGTAAGAGGGTGGTAGAAAGGATTCATTTAGAACTGAGCTTTGGTTGAGTGAGTTTGAGGAGGCTACAAAGAAGAGGGAGTTCACTCTAGACTGAGTGCTCGTGGAAAGTAGAGACAATTCTATCACTGTATATCTGAATAAATTTTATCTATAGGACGGACAGACTAGAGTGAGGCTAAAGCTGTAATTAGTAAAGCAGCACCGCCACTCACCCCAGGCAGCACAGGGAGATATTTGGTATTTCATGGCTTGGACAATGTTCTTGTTTTGTTTGTGTTCAGACGTGATCATTGGAGTGGGCTTGTTTTTGTCTTAATCCATCATGTTCACAGAGTGGTCTTGTCTGATGTTGATGTTCTGTGAAATAGCTCATGTTCAACACGAGAACACCAAGACCTACCTGTGCGTGCCAGGCCAGTTTATAGCAACTCCAAGGCCCAGCAACTGGTAGTACCAGGCCAGTTCTTGGATGTCAAAGGGTGCAATTTTTCTTTCTCAATACCTACATATATATGGAGGTATGTGTGCACATGTCTGCATGCCATAGATGCATAACTCTATTAAAGTCATTTAAAATTTCAAGTCTAAAATTCAAACAAAAGGTGCTCCTGGGTGGCTTAGTCGTTTAAACGATCGGCTCAGTCATGATCGGGGGTCCAGCCTTACTAATGGGGTGGGCTTCCTTCGCAGCAGGGAGTCTGGTTCTCCCTCTCCCTCTACTCCACCCCTCTGCTCATGCTCTCTCTCTCAAATAAATAAATAAATAAATAAATAAATAAATAAATAAAACCTTTAAAAAAGTAAAATCCAAGCAAAAGCGAACTGATACTTGGATGTTTTCCATTTAACTAGGAGTGGCATATATACTTATGGCTTGGGCATGGACTATATTTTGTTTTGTTGTGGGTATGTGCTTATATATTTATTGAATATGTAATCCTGGGGTGCCTGGGTGGCTCAGTGGGTTAAGGGTCTACCTTCAGCTCAGGTCATGATCCCAGGGTCCTGGAATCAAGCCCCACATCCCTGCTCAGCATGGGAACTCCCCATGCTCTCTCTCTCTTAAATAACTAACTAACTAAATAAATCTTAAAAAAAAAAAAAAAGAATATGTAATCCATTCACACGGCTAAAAAAATTTTTTTTAAGTAACCAAGAAAAGTCTCCCTTCTGTCCCTCCTGTCTGTTCAATTCCCACACTCTCCTGATAGGTAACTAGTATTATTAGTTTTTATGTATCTTTCCAGAGATATTCTTTGTATACAAAGTACATAGGAAAGTGAAAATACTCTTGTGTTTCATTTTTAATCTTAAGGGGAACAGATAAACATGAAGATTTGCATCTTGCTTTTCCACTAATACATCTGGGAGATCCTTCTGTGTGGGTGGCTCAGTCAGTTAAATGTCTGACTTTGGCTCACTTCGTGGCTCCCTGCTCAGCAGGAAGTCTGCTTCTCCCTCTCCCACTGTCCCTCTGCCCACGGGTGCTCTCTCTCTCTCCCTCAAATAAATACAATCTTTAAAAAAAGAGCGTCCTTATTCTCAGGGCAGCTTTGTTGGAACTATATTTAACGATGTACGTTTTATCTGTTTTCAATCTTTTGTGACAACAAAAATCATCAAACAAATACCTTTGTATGTGTGTCATTTCACATATCACACATCATTTCACACATTTCTCCCCCTTAGAATAAGTTTCTCAAGATGAAGCGGTTGTATCAAGAGGTGCATTCATTTGTAATTTTGAAAGATAATGCCAAACTGTCCTCCGCTGGGGTTACAGAAATTGCCAGTCTTGTCAGTGGAGTTGAGAAAGTACCTGTTGGCCCACAGTCTTACCAACAGTGTTTCCAAACTCCGTTTTTTGCTAATCAAATGATGGAAGATAACATTCAGTGGGTGTAATTTGTGTGTCTATTATTATGAACCAGGAAGAATTTTTTAAAATGATTTATTTATTTGACAGAGAGAGCATAAGCAGACAGAGAGAGAGAGGGAGAAGCAGGCTCCCCACTGAGCAGAGAGCCTTAAATGGGGCTCGATCCCAGTACTCCAGGATCATGACAGGAGCTGAAGGCAGACACTTAACTGACTGAGCCACCCAGGCGCCCCAGGAATTTTTTTTAAATAGGCCTATTTTTTTAGAGCAGTTTTAGGTTCACAGCAAAATGGAGAAGATACAGAGAGTTCCCATATACTCCCTGACCCCATACATGCACAGTCTACTATACTATCCAAATGTTGCACCAGATAGATACATTTATTACAATTGATGGAGCTTCACTGGTACATCATTATCACCCAAAGTTCATAGTTCACATCAGAGTTCACTTCTGGGGTTGTACGTTCTTTGGGTTTGGACAAACTAACAATGACACATATCTACCATTATATATCATGTAGACTGGTTTCACTGCCCTACAAATTCTCTGAGCTCTCTCTGCCAATTCATCCCTCCTAATCCCCTATTCCCTAACAACCACTGATCTTTTTACTCTTTCTATCGTTTTGCCTTTTCCAGAATGTCATACGATTGGAGTCATACTGTATGCAGCCTTTTCAGACTGGCTTCTTTTACTTAGTAATACGCATTTAAGGTTTCTCCATGCCTTTTCATGGCTTGATAGTTCATTTCTTTTCAGTGCTGAATAATATTCCATTATCTGGATGTATACATTTATTTATCCACTCATCTTACTGAGGACATCTTGATTCTTTCCAAGTTTTGACAAATATCAATAAAGTTGCTATAAACACCTGTGTGCAGGTTTTTGTACAAACATAAATGTTCAACTCATTTTGACAAATACCAAAGAGTGCAATTGTTAGATAGTATGGTAAGAGTATGTTTAGTTTTGTAAGAAATTGCCAAGCTGTCTTCCCAAAAGTAGCTTAACGTTTTGCATTCCCACCACAATAAATGAGAGTTCCTGTTTATCGACATCCTTGTCAGCATTTGGTGTTATCTCTTTTAGATCCTGGCTGTTCTAATGAGTAGTAGAATTTCACTGATGGAATTTGCAACTCCCTAATGACATATGATGTTGAGAATCTTTTCATATGTTTATTTGCCATCTGTGTATCTTCTTCAGTGAGGTGTCTATCAGATCTTTTGCTCATTTTTTAATTGTGTTGTTTGTTTTCTTCTTGTTGAGTTTTAGGAGTTCTTTATATATTGTAGATAACAGTCCTATATCAGATATGTCTTTTGCAAATATATTCTCCCAGTCTGTGGCTTGTCTTTTCATTCTCCTGAAAGATGAGTCTCTTTTTTTATATGATGAAGAGCCATTATAATATCATAGTTTTTATGGTTCTTTTTTATGAATTGTCTGTTCAAATCTTTGATGGGCTGAATTTTAGAGTCATTTGGTTGTTAGATTTGAGCAGAAATTACCTCTTTCTAGAGTCATCCATGTCTCTACTCACAAATCCCTCCAAACTGACATCTCAGATCAACCCATCATCCTTTTGTATTTATGGCACTTGGGAAGCTAACTCTGAATGAAATGAAATTTAGTGGTAAAACTCACATCCGCAAATTTCTAATTTTTAAGCCAATAATGTTTGCTGGCAATAACTTCTTAGTTTTCACTATCACTTAACTAAGAGAGTACGAACTTCTGATCTTTAGTGTTATGCTGGAGCTGGTTGATACCAGCTCAGGGTTAACTGTTCAACTTTCAGGCATTTTGTAAGCCAGTTATTAATGCCATTATTAAGAATTAACTTACATAAACTTATAATTAAATAAATTACATTAAGAACAAAGGCAAAAAACTGATCACTTATCACTTCCTTATTTTACTACATTTTACTATTATGTTCTTGAGGTCATTTATGTTTACCGTGTATATACGATGTCAATCCTATATAATGGTGTGTGGTAACCACACTTCTTTCCTGCTCTGCACTCAGTGACACTGCAAAATTGGCCGTGTTAGAAGCATTTATCCCTACAAATGCTACTCTTCAGAACTTTTCTCTAGAAAGCCAGTTGTTAACCATGAACTAGCACTCCTTTCATTGCTGATGTGTTGGCTAGGGAGTATGTCACTTTTTTCAAAAGTCATCAAAGTGTTCAGTCAGCCTGGCTCCAAATTTGCCTCAGTTTGTAAATTTAGAGAAAATATAACTGAAACTGAAGCAAATTTTTTTTCTTCTTTCTTTCTTTCTTTTCTTTCCTTCCTTCCTTCCTTCCTTCCTTCCTTCCTTCCTTCCTTCCCTCCTTCCTTCTTCCAAATTTATTTGACAGAGAGAGACAGAGAGAACACAAGGAGGGGGAGAGAGAGAGGGAGAGAGAAGTAGACTCCCCACTGAGCAGGAAGTCCAATGATGGGGGACTTAATCCCAGGACCCTGGGATCATGACCTGAGCTGAAGGCAGACATCCAACCAACTAAGCCACCCAGGCACCCACAAATTTCTTTCTTCAAAACTGACTTTGGAGTGTGTTGACTGTATTTCAACTAAGCCACCCAGGCACCCATAAATTTCTTTCTTCAAAACTGACTTTGGAGTGTGTTGACTGTATTTCAATTATACAACAACTGACTTGGGAATATACAAATATTAAATATTAAATCATTATGTTATACACCTGAAACTAATATAATATTGTATGTTAATGGTCTTATTGATGTCCTCCACTCTTTTTTCAAGTCCAGTGAGTACCCTTATGCTTTAAATTCTCCATCAGGCATGTTGCTTATATTTGTTCTGCTATATCTCTGGCCATGGCCTTGTCCTGTTCTTTCATTTGGGACAAACTCCTCTGTCTTCTCATTTTGTGTCTCTGTGCCCAGTTCTGTGTGTTAGGAAAGTCAGCTGTGCCTCCTGTTCTTGAGGGTAATGGCTTTATGAAGAAGAGGTCCTGTAGTGCCCTGCAGTGCAGTGTCCCCGGCTCCCCACGGCCTTCCTGGAGTGTCTCCAGGGTGCCCTGCATGCACTCTGCTGTTATGTCCTGGCTACTTTATCCTTCAGGCCAGTTGTCCACAGGGGCTCTCTGCCTGTTGTGGGCAGTGTTTGGTCCCTGGCCTGATGGTAGTTTTAACTAGATATGCTTTGATCTGCTTGTGAAATGAGACCTGTCCTGGAACGAAGGCTCGCCAAACTTCCAGGTTGGGAGATGTGGTGTGGGCAGGGGTTTGGGGGGGTCTTCTGGGGGAGAGGGCCCTTGACACTGGGACTGAGGCTAGCAAGACAGGGAGGGGCTTGGTTTAAGCAAGTGAAGTAGTGAGTGTCAGGCTGCGCTGGTTCCCACAGGTGGCCCTGCACTTACGCTGAGGAAGGAAATGGCGCCCGTCAGTTCCTTTGTTCCTGGAGGGGTCTCTCCATGAAGGCTGTCACTCGCTCCAGGATGAGCAAAGAACCTCCCCACTGAGTGCCCAGGCACTTTTCAGATTGCTGTTTCCACGCTGTATGTCTGCGGGCTGTTTGCCTGCCTTCTCTTTAAGAGCAACCCCAATTTCCTCCAAGTTCTCTCAGTGCCAAGCACGCTGATCTTTAAAACTCCAGACCTGAAGCCCTGGCAGTTGCAAGAACTCATGAAATTCAGTCCCCCTTTTGCTTTGGGGATTCATCTTCCCCCTGCATGCCCCTCTGTGTCAGTCTGTCTCTTGCCCTTCAAGAGACCAAGGCTCCCTCCCCACCTCAGCGGCCACGATGCACTTCTCTCTCAAACCGTGCCTCTGCTCTACCTTCTTTGATGTGGTCTCTTCCCTACGTTAAGTTGTGGAATTGTTCTGTCAGTCTTCCGGTGAATTGTGGGGTATTTAGGTTGACTTGATAGTTATCTAGTTGTAGTCTTGGGATAAGACAAGCCTAGGGTCCTCCTGCTCTGCCGCCATCTTCGCATCCTGCCACTCGGATTTCTTTGGCAGCTTTGGTGGGACAATGTGTCAGAGGCTCCCTGGGGCGCTGGGGCGGACAGCTTCAGCATTCTGAGTCAGAGAATCTCCCGCTTCTTAACTAATCCAGTCTGCCTCTAGTTCTGACTAAAGTGAGATTGCTAAGGAAGAGTCCTACAATACAGCAGACTTTCTCTGTCTTCACATTCAAATCTCAAGTGACTATCCTTTGATGGCTTTCCTGAAATACGAAATTTCTTTTTTTACACACTTTAAAAACTCTTTCATCCTTATTAGCTTCCATTTGATTAAGTTAGGACTTCATATTTTGTATCCCAGTAAGTTCAAGCCCTCTTTTTTCTTTTTTGTTGAAAAAACACAAGATAATATTTGAGATGATTTTAGAGTAAAAAAAGAATGGATGAATGAAAAGGAACCACCCCAGATTTTAAACTCCATCCTTATTTAGCTATTATACTCTCAGACATTTTTTTTTCTTTTCCTCCCTGCCAGTATTTGTCCACATGCATATTATTTATATATTTGAAATAATGGTATATATTCATTTTACAGTCTGCTCTTTTTATGTAGTTTAATATCATAAATATTTTCTTTGTGTTAAATGTAATTTTCAACGACTTAAAAGCAGGCATGGCATTTGTGCAAATGTGTCATGGTGCAGCCTCCAAGAGGGCCCCAAGGATTCCTGCCTCCTACTAGCCATGCCCTTGTGCAATCTCCTCCCCTTGAGCAGGGCTGCTCTTATTGACTTCTTCTTCTTCTTCTTTTTAAAGATTTTATTTATTGGAGAGAGAGAGACAGTTATAGTGAGAGAGAGCAAGAGCAGGGAGGAGAAGGAGAACCACAGCTCGATCCCAGGACCTTGGGATCATGACCTGAGCCGAAGGCAGATGCTTAACCGACTGAGCCACCCAGGCGGCCCTCTTAGTGACTGACTTCTAAGTGTAGGAGGGGAAAATTTTTCCTCCACTCTTAGGTTTAGTAATTGGGAGCCTGTGAATTAAACTGACAAAAGAGAGATTAACAGGAGAAAAGACATATTTTAAATTCACGTCATATTCAGGAGCACAGAGAAACATGCGACTGAAAGGGTCAGTTAGAATTTGGGGCCTATATACCATTTTAATAGGGAAAGGGGAGATGGAGAGAGGGCACTGATGGGGAAACAAATGATTTTTTAGGAAAGATAAATGGGTCCTTAGGAAAATAGATGGGACATAAGAAAGTTTTGTGACAATGTCTGTTTAGGTGATCTCTTGTCCTGGTGCTGACATCTGTCTCTGGTGTTAAGGGTCAAACTTCCCTGGTTAAGAAACTCCCTGGAAGATGATTTATGACAGTTGAATTATTTGAGGAGGCTCTGCTTTTAGGCAGATAATAGGAGTTTGGGAGTTGGGGATGAGGAGCCTCTTTATCTGTTCATTTTTACACTTTCAACTCAAAGTAATGTTTATGGGTGGACCCCTTCATATGGAAGAATGTGGCAGAAATGATGATGTCATGTCTGGTGTTAGGTTATAAAAAGACTGTGGTTTTCACATGGTGTGTTCTTTCTTTCTCCTCTCTTGGCTTGTTCACTTCTGGGAGAGGGCAGCTGCCATGTAACGAAACAGCCTTGTGAAGAGGCGCCCGTGAGTCAGTGTAGAGGCAGATCTTCTGTGGCCTGTCAACGGCTACACGAGCGAGCCTGGAAGTAGATCTCACTTCAGCCAAACTTTGAGAAGACTGCAGCCTCATGGAAGACCCTGACCCAGAACAACCCAGCTGAGCTACTTACAGGTGCCTGGCTCATGGAACCTGTAACATAATAAATATCTGCAGTTTTAATCCCTAAGTTTTGGGATTATTTGTTATGAAGCCATGGATTACTAATACAGGTGCCAAGGATTTTATTCAACTAGTTAATTAATAAGGGAATTGGTAGGACATTAAGACCAATTCAAATGAGATGGTTGAGAACAGATAAAGAGAGAGAGGCAATTAAAAACAGTGAAATAGATTTGCTAAGAGATGCAAATCTGACTAATATCTTACAGGACAATAAAATGTAATGTTTTGGGTCAAACAGAAATTAGTTATATTTCTATCAGACAAAATTCCTGTGTATTTCTGTGGACAAGAATCTTTTTTATTACCATCAGTTTTCTACAATTTAACTTCCCAAAGAACTATAAAGTAGCCTAGTTAGAAGAAAGACAGTCCAAGGGGCACATCCCTGTAGAATCAAATTATCCCCAGTTGGTCTACTAGACAATAGGCATTCCACTGAAAGGACGCCAGTAATCTTTTTGGCCTACTTTCAAATCTTGGCCAATTTTTCTAGACACTTATTTATGCTAAGGCTTTATAATTACAACGTTTAATGGCTGTATCCTATTCTAGCAATTTGAAACACCCTAATTTTTAGTATTTTTTTTATTTTTAAAATTTTTATTTATTTTTTTAGAGAGAATTTTTTTTTTAATTTATTCATTTGAGAGACAGAGTGCAAGCATGAGCAGGAGGATGGACAGAGGGAGAGGGAGAAGCAGACTCCCCACTGAGTAGGGAGCCTGATGCGGGGCTCAATCCCAGGACACTGGGATCATGACCAGAGACGGAAGGCAGATGCTTAACTGACTGAGCCACCCAGGTGCCCCTAATTATTTTATTATTGAAGTTCAGGTTGTTTCCATTTTTTTCTTATTTATCATATTAGATGGCATTTTAGTATTATTTTATGTAAATATTTTAGTGTTGTAAATAATGATAATATGAATTTTTCTTTAAGGTAAATCCTCAGGGGTGAGATTAAAGTATAAGAACAAGTGTGCTCTTCAGTGCCCTCAGGAGACTGATTCCCACTCTGCCTTCCCCTGTTTCTTTACATTCATTAGGCCATCCAGCAGATTGTTCCCCTCACCTTTCTGCTGTTAATAGTCCTGTGATCTCTACCTGGAATTTTCTCCCTCCTCTTACCTAGGCCAGAGTTTCATAGATGGCTTTCAGGACAGTCACAAGCCTCTGAAATAGAAATGCAAAATTTTGTGTATATATATATATATATATATATATGCTTTGTGAGAGAAAGCCAGAAATTTAATCAACTTCTGAGTGGAGGTATGTGGGATGCTGAATCTTTAGGTCTAAAAGGGTTTTTCTTACCTCTTCAAGTCTTACTGATCTTTCCGTCTCTGGAAAATATCCATATTCTTTTTTTTTTTTTAAGATTTTATTTATTTGACAGAGAGATAGCCAGAGAGAGAGAGCATGAATGGGGGAGAAGGACAGGGGGAGATGGGCAGAGGGAGAAGCAACCCCCCCCCCCACTGAGTGGGGAGCCCCACAGGGGGCTCCATCCCATGACCTGGGCTGAAGGCAGACACTTAACCAACTGAGCCACCCAGGTGCCCTGAAAATACACATATTCCATATTCTTGATCTAGCTTTGTACTAATACTCCTAAATTGTTAACTAATAGCTTCAAGGAGATTATTTTGTTTCTTCAACTTTTAGGACAGATACTTTTAAGTGGTGGGGAGAAAGAATAAAAGGAAAAAAATGAACACATTAGAGATAATGTAGAGGAGACATTTAGGATGATGTCTCGTAGGTTCGGAACACAAAAAATGGTAGCTACTATCGGTTCTTGCTAAAATGCTTATCAGGTGAGAGGCAATGTAACATGGGCTCTGGATGCCAACTGAGGTGTGAATCCTGGCTTTGGTACTGAGCTGTGTGACCTCGGGAATGTTGCTAATATTCTCTGTGCCTCGTTTTCCTTATCTCTGAAATGAGGCTACTACTACCTAATTCATGCGACTATTGTGATAATTATGTGAGATAATGTATGTAAAATGTTCTGAATGGCATCTGGCACATAATAAATCCTTGAAAAAGGTCACTATTATTCGAGATTGAAGCACTTTCATATATGTTTTCTAACATTCTCAAAGATCTATGAGGTGTTTTTTTTTATTCTTTTAATTGAAAATTTCCAAACATATACAAAAGTAGACAGAACAGTATAATGAATCCCTGCATACCCAGGACCCAGCTTCAATAATTATCAGCACATGGCCAGTCTTGTTTCAATACTCATCCACTTTCCCCCACACTTAGATTATTTTGAAGCAAATCCCAGCCATAATATCATTTCATTCAGTATGTATCTCTAAAGATAAGAACTCTTTTAAGAGCTTATTAATCCCTCTTAATAGGCAGACTAATTGAGGCTCAGTGAAGTTAAGTAACATTCCCGAAGTGACCCAGCTAGTATTAACCAAAATTCAAATATAAGATTGACTTCTTTTACATTGCCATTTGCTGACTGATCTATGATCTGAAGGTTAGGCATCAAAACTCTAAATTTAAATAATCTTAGCATTTTAAAATTTAGAAGGAAAAATCAGCACAGAATAAAACATAGGTATTCAACATTGAGAAGGAATAGAGCAGAGATTAAGTTCCTTTAGATTTATTTTTTCTCCTGTTGAAAGGATTTATCTTGATCTTTGAAGTCACCAAGCATGAAATGTGAAAGTAGGGCATCAATTGTTCAGACTTTGTGCATGGTGAATAACTGAGCTAATGTTTTTCCTCCAGCTTCCAGCACTACAACAAATGCCCCTGCACCTGTTTGCAGTTCATCACACTTTCAAAAGGAAATACTATATTCCTAGCAATGTGATTATTTAAAAGGAAGAGTACGCAGCCAGAGGCAGCATGTAGGGAACTAAAATTATAGCGCCCAGCACTGTGACAGCTTTCAACAAATATTAATAGATGACGATGGAAATGACAGTAGTTATAATGATGTGGTGGACATATGACATATAAACCACACGAAGGAGCAGGTAAACAAGTCAGTTATATATCTGTAAATAGCAGCTTGCAAAGCAGCTCTGGAGTTTGCCTGAGGAAAAGGCCAAAGAGATGGTGTATACGTTGCGGCACTTAAAATCACAGGCTTTGGAGCCAGCAAGAATTCTGATCCCCTACTACTGGGTGCGTGACCTTGAATACATTACTTGACATCTCTGAGCCTCAGTTTCTGCATTTGTAAAATGGGGATAATGGTACCTATTGCATAGTGTTGTTATGAGGTTTAAGTGAGATCATGTGACTGAGTTACAATGATTACAATTATTTGGGATGGGGGCGCCTGGGTAGCGCAGTCGTTAAGTGTCTGCCTTCGGCTCAGGGCGTGATCCCGGCGTTGCGGGGTCGAGTCCCACATCGGGCTCCTCGGCTGGGAGCCTGCTTCTTCCTCTCCCTCTCCCCTGCTGTGTTCCCTCTCTCGCTGGCTGTCTCTCTGTCACATAAATAAATAAAATCTATAAAAAAAAATAAAATAAAATAAAATTATTTGGGAGTTACCAGGAATGTCCCCCAAGCTTGAGCAAATGAGGAAAGTAAAGCTGCCTTTCAGAAGGAGAGAAGGAAACTAAGTGTTCTCAGCCTGGCAGTAATGTATCTAGAGAAATCCTGGATCGTTTATGAGAGAGAATAAATATCCCAGGTTCACCTGGTAGCCTAGAGAGGCTCTCGCTGCCTGGGTTAAGCTTGCTAACAGGGAGAAATGGACAGGCACGCATGTAAGTCCAGTGTTGGTGATGTCTGACGTGGATAACTGAATTAACATTTGGCTCCTGTGTGTTTTGGGTAGCCCAAGTCTGTCTTGCAGGCCCTGGGCACTCTGAGGTCTTTCATAGGAAAGGACAGATCAAGCCAGACTGACCTTAGACAGTATGCACACAAATCACTTAGAAGTCTTATTAAAATGCAGATTTGGACTTGTTAGGTCTAAGGTAGGGCCTGAGATGCTCCCAGGTGATGCTGATCCTGCCGGCTCCCAGACCACACTGAGCAACAAAGCTATAGACAACACACCACCACTTCCAGTTACACCTCCACTTTCAACGGGGATTCATCAGCAATGTTTATCATTCTCTCCTTCTTTGGGGGGTCACAAGTTTCTAACTCAGAACCTAATGCTTGCTATCCAAGAACTCTGCATCTAAGGACTGGAGCAAGTCTCGGGCTTGCTTCCTTTGTTTTGTTCCTTTGTATCTAGACTGAGGGCAGGATGGGACAATAATGGGTCCCAGGTGGGGATGGAGCAGGAGACGAGAAAAATCTCTCTAGTCCAGGTATCCTGCTTGAGGCAGACTGAGGCTGCTTGGTCACAGGTCCTAGGGAAGCCCAAGGCAAAGGAGGGAAAGTTGAAGCAAAACATGTTGGCTAAGTGGGAAGAGATGGCATGAGGGTGGTGAAGAGATGGTGACAGGTGACTGCTTGGGAGCCAGGAGATCTCAGCATATCTGGTAGAGCGTGAACTGGTGGCCAGCATGATAGTATCATCACTCCTGTGACAGGTAAGGCTAAATTTGAACCAAAGGCCACTGACAAGCCATATTCAGACTTGAGTTTGCTGAAATAAGAGACTGGCAATGTGCAGTTTTTAAGAGTATCTTATTTCTAAAACTGTTGATTTGTTCATCTGAAAACAGAAATAAAATTAATGGGGGCACCTGGGTGGCTCAGTCGTTAAGCGTCTGCCTTTGGCCCAGGGCGTGATCCCGGAGTCCTGGGATCGAGCCCCACGTCAGGATCCTCTGCTGGGAGCCTGCTTCTTCCTCTCCCACTCCCCCTGCTTGTGTTCCCTCTCTCGCTGGCTGTCTCTATCTCTGTCAAATAAATAAATAAAATCTTTAAAAAAAAAAGAAATAAAATTAATGGATTATGTAAAACTTAATTAGAAGCAAGATTAAACTCATCAATAGGGGTGCCTGGGTGGCTCAGTCGTTAAGCATCTGCCTTCAGCTCAGGGTGTGATCCCAGGGTCCTGGGATCAAACCCCTCATCGGGCTCCCTGCTCCGCTGGGAAGCCTGCTTCTTCCTCTCCCACTCCCCCTGCTTGCGTTCCCTCTCTCGCTGGCTGTCTCTCTCTCTCTGTCAAATAAATAAATAAAATGTTAAAAAAAAACCCTCATCTATAATCTTTATATGAATGGTATTATAGAAAAATAAAGTGCAACATGTCAGAGAAAAATTAAGTACTGCTATGTTAATTATCAAAAAACCTTCAAGTCTTGAAACCTTGTCCCTGTGGTTTTTCTCTGACAAGGAAAATCCTGTTATAATCCTGTTATAATTTTGAAGTCTAAATGAAGGCATTTTAATATTCCTTTTTTCCTGCATGTTAAATGTCTTATTGAATTATAAAATTGGAAAATTTTTGTCTTTCAGAAAGTTTTACTTAACTTTTTCATATTACACACTATTTAAAGCTCTTCAAAATTTAATTATGACCAACAACATAAGATAAAAGCTTGTAATCCCTCAAAGTAAATCACAATAAATGGAAGGACTTTATTTCCTTCAAAGGGAACTATATAAATAAAGGAAGAAAACTGTGTATTAAGCTAAGTGTAACATTGTTCGCTGCTACAGAAGAAACCAATAGGCACACAATGGCTTGGGGTCTAGCAAAGAACAGAGCCCGCAATTCTTAATCACGTAGTCTTGACTTTGATCTCAGCTAGATGTCTGACCTCGGGAAACCACTTGATCACTCTTAGCCTCATTTCTCCTCTGTAAAATGAAGAATTAGACTAGTTGGTATTCAGTCCCAGTGTTCCCCTGATTTAGTAGAAGCCCACTTTTGACTGTTAGAGCATCAAAAAATATTTGCCATTTCCCATAGCACTGAATGTCTTAGTAAGTGGGGGCCCAGAGAGGTGAAGAAGTGTTATAGGGGCAGAGCTCAGTTAAATTCCAAGATGTGTGACTTCTAGCTAGAGACCCTTTCTACAATATTATGCCACTTGATATTCTTTCCACAGCTGAACATTCCTGCTATCAACAAGAAAATGCACCAGAATAAACCACAGAAGACATTGGTTTAACATAATTTCCTCTGTGGGAAGGGTTAGTTTTCTGGGTGGCTTAATACAAATTACAACTGACTAACTATGAATGTAAATTATGTTAGATAACCACATGAATGAAGACCATGTTCTCATATATAGCCAGAATGGCTAGTTTCAAGATTACACAGTACTGGTTCTCTTGGTTCATGGGGAGGGCAGAGGCCATGCCTGGTCCATCTGTGCGGGGAGCAAGGCAGGCACTCTGCAGCTAGATTCTCCCACTAGTGCAGGGCTCTGGGGCAAAGGAGTGGCTCTGCAGCGTTAGGGAGAGGGGATCTGAAAGGGAGGATACTCTCGGGAAAACTAAGCAAGCTATGGAAAGAGATTTTACAATGGAATCCAAATAAGAGTCTGTTCTCTGCACAGGCATGTGAGAAGGGATATCAGATGTCCTTATCAACACACAACTGGGGGATGGGGAAGGGGTTGATGGTGAAGAAAAGTAAAACACATCCATTTTTTTGTAGGTATACCTTGTCCCTCCCCACTCTTCTTCCTTTGAGAGAGTTTTAACATTATTATATACTTAGTGTACCTGGACATCTTACTTGAAATTGGAAAACTAGATGGTGAATTAGTCACATATCCTTAGGTAATATACACTGAAAATGTGTCAGACACTGTTAAAAGTACTTTCCAAATAAATATCAAGCCATTTAATCCACACAACAACGCCATGAGGGGGGTACAATTTTACATCTTACAAAGGAGGAAACTGAGGCACAGAGAGGACAAGTAACTTGCCCAAGGTCATTCAGCTAGGAAGTGGCAAAGCCCAGGTGGTCATCTCCTGAACCCACACTTTGCTTTCTCCTCAGGAAAGGACCACAAAACAAGTGGTGGGAGGGTCATTTGTCCTTTTGGCTGCTTGGCTTTCGAAACCACTTCTTATGTTAAGGGAATCCGGTCAAGACCCCAGAGAGGTGGTCACCTCCCACTCTAAAAACTGGAAATGGCAGACACTCGTTTTGCAGCACACGCTTGCCTCAGGCATTGAGATACTTGAACCAGTTTGGTGCTGGAGCTAATGATAAAGGAGCCACAGAAAACCCTCTCTGGAGGCAGAGGTCATTGCAGTGGGCACAGTGCTGGAATTGGTTTAGGCACCAGGGAGAGAGTAGGGTGTTAGTGATGACTGGGCCTTCAAGACTTCCTGGCTTTGAATCCTGCATCTAACCTCTGAGCAAGATGCCTAGCCTCTTTGTGCTTCAAGTTTCTCATGTGTAGGGTGAGAATAATAACAGGACCGTCTCTCAGATTGTTGTAAGAATTATGCAGGACAACAGAGGGTAAACCATAGCACTGGAAACTCTCAGTAACAGAGGAGGAAATTGGTGCCAGAGAGGGTAAGCTGTACAAGAACATACCACTATAGGGCGCCTGGGTAGCGCAGTCGTTAAAGCGTCTGCCTTCGGCTCAGGGCGTGATCCCGGCGTACCGGGATCGAGTCCCACATCGGGCTCCTCTGCTATGAGCCTGCTTCTTCCTCTCCCACTCCCCCTGCTGTGTTCCCTCTCTCGCTGGCTGTCTCTCTATCACATAAATAAATAAAATCTTTAAAAAAAAAAAAAAAAAAAAAAAAAGAACATACCACTATAAAGTGAGGGAGTTTAAGTAGACATAGAATTCAATTCACTACAACAACCATCTAATGAACTGTCAATCAGGAATTTGAAGTGTCTCGACTTCAGCAAACCAGCTCACAAAGTCTGTCATGGTCTAACTGGGCCAGTGAGACTTCATACTGGTTGATTTAGCCTGGTCTCTGCATGTCACTTTATAAGAAACAAATCTATCAATCAAAATGTAATTAGAAGTGAAAAGAATACAGAGAAAAAAATGTTTAGATTTTCCTTTCCCTATCTCTGTCACCGGCAGCCCCCTCATGGCAGCTACTCCCTGACTTTCCCCCTGCCCTCGACTTCGAAATCCAAACAACCGAGACCTGGTTTGCGGAGCGGCAGACCCTAGCCTTTCCTTCACTCTGTCACCAGCATTCTCGCCAGTGAGAAAATCTCAGTCTTGGAAGCACAGTCCTCATCCTCCATCTGATTCTCTACTCTTTGCAATGAAAAACCCTGGAAATCAAACTGGAAAAAGAAAACTTTCTATAAAGGGCAAGAGAAAGGGGAAGGTTTTGAACTAACACACTAATAATTTTTGTAGTCACCACTCAAGCAGGATATATGTAGCACTAAGGGAAAGGGAATTTCACAGAAACCTCAGAGCAGCCATCTTTCAGAATGCAAGGCTAGCCCAGGGTTCAGGTTATTTTATTATCCCTTGTTATTTATCATCTGATTGTTAATGGGACTCTTTGTCTAATTTCTGTTTCTCTTTGTGCCCTTCTCATATCTCCCCCTGCTGCCAGTGAATCTCTTCAATATTTCCTCGAATTTCGAATTTCAGAAGCAGAAAGCCAAATTGACTTAAATAATTTTATCATGTCCATTGGTCAGAGCTTTGACCATGGAGCAACGTCATAGGTCACAGGCCGGTCCGTGGGTTTGTATCTCTTGAATCAGGTCCTGTGGCTGCTCCAACCGGTAGCCATTTCTGTTTTCACGAGAGCTTGGTTCCCACATCTTCCCTCAGTAGAGGGCTGGGCGAGGCAGCTTCCTCAGGAAAAGATAGTGGGTATGAAGCTAGAGATGTAAAGAAGCAGCGGCTGTGTAGAATCTCTTCTAGAAAACTGGCTGCAGTGATCACAGCTCCATCTGGTTCCCAGGGGTAGCAGTGGCAGGGGTCCAGTGTCAGACTGGGGGAATCTATGAGACAAGCTATAGTGTTTGGGCCTAGTGAAAGCTGCAGTATCCGCCAGATTAGCTCTAGGGTGTGTTTTGGGCTTGGTCCTGGCTGCAGACCCTCCAATCCTGGTTTCCCAGAATTTCTAGAGATTCTGTGAACCACCAATATCCCTTTAATGAAGTTCTTTTTCTACTTGGCCCAGTTGATTTCTGCTGCTCATGAGATCCTAATTCAGAGACTGTTACAGAAGAAACCCAAGGGTCAAAAGGCAGCTTTGCTGACCTTGTCTGTGGTCTCCCCACACCCCTCCTCAGTCCATGAATCTAAGTAACTTGCCCAAATTCATACAGCTGGTAGCATGACCATTACTAAAATCTCTAAAACCCCTTCAGCAGACCTCTTGATTCTTAGCCCAATTGATTTTCTTGTGAAAATTCTTGGGGACCTCTACCCCTGCCTTATACTTGGAAGTCAACTCATAGTTTCCTTAATTTGTAGTATGTGCTTTATTATAATTCTCAGTTTTTAGAGTTTACTGGATCTCAAATTCTATTTAATGAATCTGAAATCCAACCAGTTAGGTAAGAGGATGTGACAGCCATCACACAAATGGAAGAGTTGGCCTTAGATGGGAGCTTGGATAAAGTATCCGTAGTTAGTGGGGAAGATAAACATTCAAGGAGATCAAGAGGTAGGTCAGCTAGTAGATTTAATTGGTGAGAGGATGTGGCAATTCTCTTTGGTTCCTTCAGTTTTCTCAGTGAAATAAAAAGCAAGTCATCATCTGAGAGTGGGAATGGAAAAGGGTAGCAGAGGCCTGAGAAGGAGGAGGGGTTAAGTGGCATGTTAGGGGATTGGGAATGTGAATTGTCTAGGGAAATTATCAGGGTTGCTGGGTACCACTGTGGACCCACTTGAGGACTGTGGTCAAAAATTTTAAAATCAGATCAATTAGCATAATTGAGTATTTTTTTCTAGCCATGTTCATACAAGAGAATTATAATTCAAAGAATTAAGAAACTGAGAAACTAAGGTGTTGGATAGATCATCTGTGTGTGAGTGTGTATGTGTTCACAAATAGGAACATAGAGTATATAGTTTTGTGCTTTTGTCTTTTTATTTTTTAAGATTTATTTGTGAGAGAGAGAGAGCGAGAGTATGCTGAGTGGGAGGAGGGGCAGAGGAAGAAGAGGGAGAGAATCTCCAGCAGACTCCCCGCTGAGCACAGAGCCCAGCACAGGGCTCCAGGCAGGGCTCCATCCCACGACCCTGAGATCATGACCTGAACCAAAACCAAGAGTCAGACGCTCAACTGACTGAGCCACCAGGCTCCCCTGCTTCTTTCTTTTTTCATTGAATAATACATGTTGAAGATTATTACACATCTGACTGCTTTATACTTTCTATTATCTGCACAGTATATGGGTGTGCTCATCCCTAAGAGGAAATGAAGTCCCACTGGTGAATAAAATTCACTGGTAATGTCTCAGCGTACTTTTCTCTCACACACACTCAAGTGTCTAGTATAGGGTCTAACACATAGTATGTGCTCATATCTTTTTAAGATCTTTGACACACATATTTACCTAACCCATCTGGAGATCACGTAATGCCTTTGAAGTCCAAGACAGACGCTCTGACTGAAAGCCAATGCTTGATGTCCTTTCAGATTAAGGGCTTTGCCAGGAACTCCAAAGATCCCTCACCCTTGCAAATGAGAGTTTTCTCACGCTTACAAATGGAGCTTTGTCTTTTCTTCCAAAGATAAAGGAGTGTTCTGGGGACGTAGGCCTATACACCAGCTGTTGCCTTCCTTGATCACAGTATCTCATATAAACCAAAAGTCTATAGATTCTCTTACTAACAGAAGGAAAAGGCAAAATCAGATACTATAGAACTTTCACAATTTTAAGGAGCTAAGTTATCTAGGCTGACACAGGCCTGCTGCCCTCCAACTTACCTGACTCCAGGGAGAGCTCCCAAGTCTGAGTGTCAGGAGTTGCATAGACCACATCTGGCTGAGTGACTACCAGAGTTGTTGGAGGTCTGAGTTTTTGGAATTCTGGGAAGTTGCGCCAACATGCAAGTGGTCCACCGAAGGTGATAGGGCTCTGGACACGTTACCTCGAGACACGGTAACTTGCCATATAGAATATTTTAAGCTGAAGAAGTTTTGAGAAAATGGCAGAAGGAAGGTCACTCTGACCTTCCCCTTGCCCTTCTCAGCTGAAATGTCATAAAACCCTCATGTGAGAGATGCTCTCCTTGTACCCAGAGAAGAGGAGCACCCTCATTCTGAAGACAAAAAGATGTCAAGAAAAATCCCAATAGGCCTTGCTAAGTTTCCCCCACTTTACTACACTTACCTCATACTGCTTAACCTACCATATTCCTCCACACTGTCTACTCTTCATCAAACCCAGCCAAAAATACTCATTAAGTCTTCATGTCCTTATGAAGGCGCCCGTGTCACATAAAAACTTACATTAAACAAATTAGTATGTTTTTCTCTTATTAATATGCCTTTGTTGGTTTAACTTTCTGACCCAGGCAGGGATCCTGCCTCCCTCAGAGACGCTGTGCTTTCCTCACTGGTCAATGTACACCACCCTGCAGCCCTGACCAGAGCCCCATATGGCATCTTTCAGGGCAGGCCTCAACAGCTGTGTGCCTCAGAGCCCATGTGGAAGTCCATGTTTATCCTTACTCTGCCTATTTCTTTGCCAGATAAGTGTGCCAATACTGCAAGGGAGGTGAGGCAGGTGCCAGGCACTGTAGACAAATAAGTCTGCTCAACCCAAAGAGATCATTGGAGAATCCCTATGTTTAGGTGACAGGAGGCAGGTTAGGAGACAGGAGAAAAGGTCAGGGAAGAGGACGAAGTTCAGAAGAATACCCTGTTAAGGAAGCCAAGGACGAGAGAATGTCAAGAGGAGTCTGCCCAACAGCATCAAATGCTGCCAAGAGGCCAAGAAGGGTAACAACTGCACAAAGGCTGGATTTGACAAAGTGAGAGGTTACCAAAAGCAGTACAGAGGAGGGTTTTGGGATAAGTCATTCAAGGGAGACTTCCTGCAAAAGACTAACTTTTAATTTAGCCTTGACAAATGTAAAGAGTATGAATTAAGAGAATAGTAGAGAGAACTTAGGCAAAAAGGTACATTTTAGGAAACAGAAGGAAGAATAAGCGAGATTGGCATTTTTAAATAAAAATTCAACTGAGTAAACTTGAAGATCTAATTGGCTTTATTCAATAATTCATGAATTGGGCAGCATCCCATCTAGCAAGTAGAAAGGAGCTCCAAAATGGAAGGCTTCCATAGGCAGGAGTAAGGGATAAGGAAAGAGATTACCTCACCTTCCTTTGGGGGATGGAAAGGGGTCTATGTGGCAGATTTTGTCACTGGTGCTGACCAGAAAATTCCAGCCTGACTAGTTAAGACTATATTCCTGGAGGGGTGCTTGGGTGGCTCAGTGGGTTAAGCGTGTGCCTCCCGCTCAGGTCATGATCCTGGAGTCCCCAGGAGTCCCGGGACCTGCCTCTCCTTCTCCCTCCGCCCCTTCCCCTCCCCCTCCACCCCTCTCTCTCCCCTTACTTATGCTCTATTTCTCTTGCTCACTCTCTCTCTCTCTCAAATAAGTAAATAAAATCTTTTAAAAAAAAAAGACTATATTCCTGGAGAAGGTTGAAAGTGTAATTAGGTTAGGTATTAAGCCTTGGTTTAGCTTAGCACAAGTGACTCCTTTCTGGGACCTGTTTTTGTTTTGTTCTGTTTTGTTTTAACAGCACAAAAATACAAGATTTTACAGCACAGGAAGGTGCTTGAAACAATAGGAAAAGCAATGGAGCTGGTAAGATTGAGAAGGGAGGTGGCAGCTATTAGAAAACCTTTAAGGCTCTCAAAAAGAGTTTGCTTTGGTGTATAGTTATTTTGAAGTCACTATAGAACCATTTTGGTTTTCTAATTCCAGAGATGAGATAACTACTGACATAGCAAAATTGAGACCTGTAGGCATGAGAATCAAACCAGGTACACCAATCAGCGTGGTAGAATCAGTGTGGTATAATCCTGAAGTAGGATCCATGTGTAGCATATAAGGAAAAATTATGAGACTGAAACAGACCAAAAAGATTACTGCGTCTTCAATGGAAAATAGGTCTTGTCCAGCACACACGTCCAGGTTTTCTGATTCTATGGGGCCTCTGAGCCTTTTGTTGTCCTTGAGTTATTTGTAACACTGTAAATTGTAGATAACTGATACCAGTACAATGAGTCTTGTCTGAAGACGTGCAAATGAATTTTGTTTGGCAGATATTCGATTGACTTCCCTCCCCCACTGTGGAAGAAATCAGTTTTGCATTTATTAAGCAAACTCTTTTCAGTATTCCTGATGGCTTTTATACTCCTTGGATTCTCTCTGAACCAGTCCCAATATCACCAACACAATCTGTTATAAGATGAAGCAGAGTTTATTGCTTACCATGGTAAGGAAGAACACCACTTCACAAAGCTTTGGAGTATTCTGGAGGGAGAAGGCAAAGACAGAATTTACAGAGAATTGGAAGTTTATTTAGAGTGACTTTCAAAATAAGGACTTAATTATGATCAGGTCAGGATCATGAGACAATAGTTCAGGCTCGGTGGAAACAGCCAAGAAGTGATATGAGGGAAGGGATTCAAAGAATCCTAAAGGGCAAACTATTGCTGTTCTCCATCAAAGTACTGATGCTTCTTTCAGGAAGTTCCTGTAATAAATAATCAAACCAGTTGTCCAGACGGGAGACTCCAGGAAAAATTAAGTGATGCTAAGAGAAGACAGGAGAATAACAAACTCATTCTAATGAAGACAGGACTAGCATCCTGTCATAGCAAAGTAAGGTATGGTTCCCTTTCTCAGGGTCCAGCTGAGTATGAGGGTTGCCAGGTAGCTAGTTTAGGTTTCACAGTTGTAACATCTTATTGGTTCTCTTATTAATAAGTGAATTAAATAGAGTTTTTGGTATGTGTTCATTTTACATTTCTATGACAGTCGTGATTTTTAAAAACTCATCTCCTAATAGGTAATAGAATCCAAGTGATTTGAACTATGAAGAGTTAAATAGAACTGGGGAGCTTTATTCTTGCTACAGCTAGGTAATGCTGCATTAGGTGATGGATAGGTGAAGCTGTGGTGAGTAGATAAATCTGTTCGCTGTGAACAAGTGAGTGATGTTTGGTAAAAATAAGTTTCTCACTATAATCAGCATGTAAGATCTAGATTTCAGTTTTATTTTTATGGTGTATTTTAGTAGCACTTGTCAGGAAAGGAAATTGCTTCAGCTTCACTACCAGGCTGGCTTAAATAAAGGGAACTCACTGCTATTTTTATGAGACAGGCTGGGTGTGGGTAGTGGGGGTGGGCCAAAGGCTCTTAGTTTTGGGGGACTGGACCCTGACATATCGAAGAAGGTATTTCCAGAGTCTGGCCATCTCAGTCCTTCCCTATTGCAAGAGATATTTCAGCTGTGTCTGAATCAGCAGCTCCGTGGGTTTGTTCTACGGCCAGTCGGATCATTCCCAAATAATGTCTCTGCTCAGGATAGCACTGGCATTCTCTAGGGAAGGTTTTTGAAGAGGTTTCTCAGGGTATTTGACCATAATCTTCCTCACTTGGGTAGACTGGTTTCCTGTAGCCAAATGCACTCAGTTCTCTGGCCCAGTAAATGAGTATTGAATTTAAATGTATCTGATTTCCAGAATCAGAAACTGGTATCGCTCTTTGCCCTAGGGAAGAGACCACAGGGAGAGGGAAGAGTTTGGGAGGGGTTCAGTTTCTGAACCAAGAAGCCAGATAAAGTCAGACTTAATATACACTGGAAACATTTAAGAGAGGATCGTTGACAACTAAGAACAAGAAGCAAAGGCCAGACCAGGCTAGCCTGGCTAACTGAAAATGACATCCCAGTTCCTGGAAGAGTTGGTATCTGAGACTTTCTTTTTCTTTTTAAATTTTATTTGGGGAAAAAAAAAATGACTACAGAAAGGTTCTGAAAAAAATGTAACAAACATGTGTTACCACCTAGAACAAAAAACTGGAATGTATAAATATGGTAATATATGCAATGATTTTTTTAAAAGATGTTATTTTTCAGTACACAGAGCATGGGGTTCAAATTCACAATCCTGAGTTCAAGAGTTGCATACTCCACCGATTGAGCTAGCCAGGAGCCCCTCATGCAATGATTATTTATTTATTTATATATTTATCTTATTATTTGAGAGAGAGAGAGAGAGCACATGCACGCAGATATGCACAAGAGAGCACAAGTGGGGTGGGGGTAGAGGGGGAAGCAGGCTCCCTGCTGAGCAGGGAGCCCAATGTTGGGCTCCATACTGGGACTCCAGAATCATGACATGAGCCGAAGGCAGACACTTAACTGACTGAGCCACCCAGGTGCCCTGCAATTATTTTTCACAACACAGTTTTTTCTTCCTTTTTCTCGACTCCTCCTTTATTTATCTTCCCTTTCCTACCTCTACTCATATTAACCCCCCAAGCCATATTAACAAGCTAGTCTTTTAAAATATTTTATTACTTGTATAATCCTACAAAAATCTAATTTTTAAAAGATTTTCTTCATTTATTTGAGAGAGAGAGTGAGAGTGAGAGAGAGAGAGAGAGAGAAGCAGACTCCCTGCTGAGCAGAGAGCCCAACGTGGGGCTAGATCCCAGGACCCGGAGATCATGACCTGAGCTGAAGGCAGACGCTTCAACCGACTGAGCCACCCAGGCGCCCCTCTACAAAAATCTATTTAGTTATATCTATCCATACATGTATATACATGTTTTTAAAAAAGGGATCTGTCAGGAAAAATTGTGAAAAAGTTTTAAATGGACTAACAGAAAGATTACTAATGCCTGTCTAATGTACCCTTCCCAGTTACCCCAACCTTCACTGTCTTTGAACTAGTTTTTAACTCTTTAAATTGTAGAAAACAGAGGATAATGCAGATATTGTTGTCCAGAGAAATGGAAATGAATTATGTCTGGTGGAATGCAATTGATTATTGCCCAGTTGATAGACCAATTTTGTATCTAATTGTAGAATTTATTTCAGCATTGTTTATTCTTCTTTGAAGCCCACTATAACATCTTACTGGTTCCCTTATTAATTAATGAGTCCAATAAAATTTTGATACATATTTGTATCAGTCATGATTTTACCTTTTCAAAAAATGCATACTTTTAACTATTTTGGAGGTTATCCACCAGGATGTCCAATGGATTCACATGAAAGGGCCAGGTAAATTACGCTGCTAGAGAAGTATATCTCCTGGGTGGCCTAAGCCCAGATACTTATTTTTTGGCTTGTAGAGGCGAATGTTAGTTGGCAATAGAACTTTAACTTGGCTGACTTTCTGTTTCTCTACTTTCTCCTTTACTATGATTGTGCTTTGTTTTTCGTTTCTGTATTGCTTACGGCTGATAAGTTATTCTCCAAGCTTGACAGCAATGATTGGGCATGTGGCTTTAAGGTCTGACTATTTGGTGAAATATGCAGATGGACGATACCTATCTATCTCTGTTGGGTAAGAGAAAAACAGAGAACTGGTTTGTTAGTCTTACTTGTTTGTCTGTCTACTCTAAGACCATGCATACCACAAAGGAGAACAGTTTCTCACCAGGAAGGGTAACAACTCTTTGATATCTAAAGTAGTGGGTTTTTGCGTTTCTGTGTTTACTCTCGACATGTAGTTGAAATGATAGATTTAGAGCTATAAATCTAGATCTCTGTCTATCCATCCGTATGTAATTTAGAAAGCCCTTTACTTCTCTTTGTAGAAGTGTGAAACGTCTTCCTATCTCTGGATGATATTAATAAATTTGATTATAAAGTCTTCTAAATTAAAAAGAGCTCTGTTCTGGTTGGCTTATAGAGATAAATAAGCACTCATATAAATCAACTATTCCTAAAATTCCCTTAAATAAGGAAATCAAACATCTATTACTTTAAATGTGCCAGATTTAAAAAAAAATTCTAAAAGAAACTAACTCAGAAACATTTTAAGAATCCAAGTTCACATAATTAAGGTAAATCTTTGATAAATGAGACTGTAGATGAGGCAAAACTTTTCCTCTACCCTCTTAGGGTTTCTGGCTGGCTTGAGGCTTAGGTTGACATAGACTGAGTAAGAAAAGAAAAGCAGGGGCACCTGGGTGGTTCAGTGGGTTGAGCGTCCGCCTTCAACTCAGGTCATGATCCGGCTCAGGTCATGATCCTGGGGTCCTGGGACCAGTCTCGTATCAGGCTCCCTGCTCAGCAGGGAGTCTGCTTCTCCCTCTCCCTCTGCCATTCCCCCTGCTTGTGCTCACTCGCCCCCCCCCCGCCTCTGTCAAATAAATAAATAAATAAAATCTTAAAAAAAAAAAAAAAAGAAAACCACACAAATTTTATTCTTACATGTACACAAGAACCTTCACAGGAAAATAAAGACCCCAAAAGTGGTTAGAACTAAGTGCTTTTATGGTGGGTTGAACAAAGAGTAGCAGTTGTGAAAAAGTAACTAAAAATATTTGGGTAGGCTCAAGGAGTGTAGGGTTATTTTAATAAGGTTTGTTTGTACAGATTTTTTGTGACCTCAACTTCCTATCTCTGGTGATAGGAATGTTCTTTTCTTTCAGATACAGAGAGGACATCTTTCACATGGAAGTTTTATCTCCTGCTTGCAGGAAGAAAAGGGGAAGTCAGAGTGCCCTTCTTGTATCTACTGTATTTCAAGTGCCTTTAGTTCAAAATAGTCAGTAGTCCAAATCAGCATATTTTGAGGTAGCATCTTCCGAATCCCTTCAAGATTATTTTAACAATTTTGGTTTAAAAAAATAGATTTCTCTTGGGGCGCCTGGGTGGCACAGCGGTTAAGCGTCTGCCTTCGGCTCAGGGCGTGATCCCGGCGTTGTGGGATCGAGCCCCACATCAGGCTCCTCTGCTATGAGCCTGCTTCTTCCTCTCCCACTCCCCCTTCTTGTGTTCCCTCTCTCGCTGGCTGTCTCTATCTCTGTCAAATAAATAAATAAAATCTTTTAAAAAAATAGATTTTTCTCTGGTTTATCAGTGTTAAATAAAATATAAATGTACATTTTGTTCTACTTGGATTTGTTTTTCCTAAACATAAGGCGGTTTACTGAAGAAATAAGCTAACACTACTTCTATATCACGTTAATAAAGAAAAAAAAAGCAGCCCCTGACATCCAAGAACTGGCCTGATTTATCAGCTGCTGGGTGCTGTGTACTAAGAGCTGGCTTGGCACTCACAGGGACGGCTCGATGGTCTTCTGTGGAACATGAGCTATTTCACAGAACATCAACATTACATAAGGCCACTCTGTGACCATGATGGATTAAGACAAAAACAAGTCCATTCCAATGATCACGTCTGAACACAGACAAAACAAGAACATTGTCCAAGCCATGAAATACCAAATATCTTCTTATACCAGTGACTATGAGGGACTGACGCTGCTTTACCAGTTATAGCTCTAGGCTTGCTTTACTTTGTCCTCCTTATGAATAAGGTTTATTGAGATACTCATGGGATTTTCCCCACTTTCTGACAACACCCAACCTAGAGTTAACCCTTTTTTGCTGTACCTTCTTCCAAATCACCCAACCGAATCTCAAGTCCTATCAGTCCTTTCTAATACCCTTTTACTAAGCCACCCCATGGTGGCCTAGCATATATGCTCTTTCCTGCTGCAATGAGTTATAAACCGACCTTGTTCAACCACAGGAGTGTTCCTGGTGGTCTCTGGCTAGTGGGCATTAATAATGTTTAAGATTATGAAATACGAAATCACGTTCAACTAAATTGAGTCATAAAGTGACAAATGTTTCATTTCAATAGTAATTATATTTTGCCGTATGCATGATTTGTGGTAACCTAATTAATTTCCAAGCTTTTTTAAAAAAGATTTTATTTATTTATTTGACAGAGAGAGAAAGAGAGAGAGCACAAGCAGGAGGAGTGGCAGGCAGAGGGAGTGGGAGAAGCAGGCTCTCTGCTGAGCAAGGAGCCAATGTGGGGCTCGATTCCAGGACCCTGGGATCATGACCTGAGCCGAAGGCAGATGCTTAACTCACTGAGCCACCCAGGTGCCCCAATTTCCAAATTTTTAAAAATATGAGACTGATACTAAGTTAATAAATGGACAATCATCGAATACCTAAGTAAGTTCTAAATAATGTCGATACTGCATCATTGGTTATTACTAAGCATAGTTTAAGGTGTACATAGTTTTTTTTTTTTTAAGATTTTATTTATTTATTCGACAGAGGGCCAGAGAGTACAAGCAGGGGAGCAGCAGAAGGAGAGGGAGAAGCAGACCCCCACCGAGCAGGGAGCCCCATGTGGGGCTCGATCCCAGGACCCCGGGATGATGACCTAAGCCGAAGGCAGACGCCCAACCATCTGAGCCACCCAGGTGCCCCCTAAGGTGTACACAGTTTTGCTTCTTATTTTTATATGCCATGGAGAAGCTATAATAAGCATGTTAATAAACATGTTTGCTTTTGCTATTCTAAGAAGTTGAAAAGATACATATGTTATATTACATGTATTCATGAGCTTTGCTAGTCTGCTAGAAAACTCCTGTACAACAGGCAGTTCTCATTTATCCATCCTCCCAGTTTTCTTTGTGCAATAGAATTTAGTTACTTTGGTTAAATGTTAGCCAATATAAGTGGTTCAGACTATTCTAGGAGCAATACTGACAGAGAAAGATAACCATGTATGTCTTTCTGTTTCTTTAAGAGAAAAGAATATGTTGTGTTCTAAAGAAGAAATTTTCAAATTTTTTAGTCTCCAGATTCCTTTTCACTCATACTTATCATATTGGAAATCAAAACAAGAAAATTTTAAAGACTTTTTTCGTGATTAAAGTTAGCAATGATGATTTCATTGCATGTTAACATACAATAAATAACATCTTAGTATTATTATGAAATAGCTTTGACTTTTGGATCTGAAAGGGAAATAATGACCTAAATTATAGAATGTCAGTTTATTTCAGAAAATTAAAGAGCATAGTGAAGGAGAAAACTTAAAAAGTCAATTTTATTTGCCTTGTGTCCATTTGGGCTACACAGCAAAAGAAACTATCAATAAAAAGAAAAGGCAAACTACGGACTCTCACAAATATTAAAATGGCTATTATTTAAAAAAAAGAGAAGATAACAAGTGTTCATGAGGGCGTGGGAAAAGGGGAACCCTGGTATAATGTTGGTGGGAATGTGATGGTACAGCCATTATGGACAATAGTATGGAAGTTCCTCAAAAAATTAAAAATAGAGCTATCATATGATCCAGCAATCCCAGTTTTGGATATTTATCCAAAGGAATTGAAATCAGGATCTTGAAGAGATAACTACACTCTCATATTAACTGGAGCAGTATTTACAATTGCCAAGACACAGAAACAATAAAAAATTTTATCAATAGATGAATGGATAAAGAAAATGTGGTACATACAAACAATGGAATATTATTCAGCTTTAAACAGAAAAAGAATCCTGCCATTTGCAACAACATGGGATGGACCCGGAGGACATTACACTAAGTGAAATAAGCCAGACGTAAAAGCACAAATACTGAATGATCTTACTTATATGGGGAATTTAAGGTAGTCCAGCTCATAGAAGCAGAGAGTAGAGTGATGGTTACCAGGGGCTGGAGAGAGGGGAAATTGGGGAGGTGGTAGTCAAAGGGTCAAATTCCAGATAAATAAGTACTGGAGATCTACTATACAGCATAGCGCCTATAGCTAACAATCCTACATTATACATTTAAAATTTGCTAACAGGGGCGCCTGGGTGGCTCAGTCAGTTAAGCGTCTGCCTTCAGCTCAGGTCATGATCCCAGCGTCCTGGGATTGAGCCCCACATTGGGCTCCCTGCTCAGTGGGAAGTCTGCTTCTCCCTTTCCCTCTGCCACTCTGCCAGCTTGTGCTCTCTCTCTCTCTCTCTCACTCTCTCTCTCAAATAAATAAATAAAATATTTTTTAAAAATTTGCTAACAGAGTAGATCTTACATTAAGTGGTGTTACAACACACACACTAACAACAACAGTAAAGAGAGTGGGAGGAAACTTTGGGAAGTGATACATATGTGTGGCCTTGCTGGTGGTGATGATTTCACAGGTGTATACTTATCTCCAAACTCATCGAGTTGTATACGTTACATAGGTATAGCTTTTTACATGCCAATCATTGCTCAATAAAGTAGCACAAAAAAGTAAAAAAAAAAAAAAATTTGCTTATAGTTCTTTTGGTCTTTAGCCTAAGTGTATATATGCCAAAATATTGTGCTCAAAAGTTACTCGAGTTATTAATTGCCTTTATCTTTGAATTTTGACCACATTCTGGTTTGACCTAGTTCCTGATTTGAGTTATGGGCTAATTGCATAGCCAAGGAAAATCCTGAACCAATCTATAGCCCAAACTGGAACCCCTATCTAAGATCAAACCTGCTGACCAGTCCAAGTGTATCAGTTCAGAAATCAGGTTACAGTTCAGTCAGAATCCCAGCCAGTACCACCTCAAGACACTGTGGCACCCAGGCTGGTACTGACATAGATAAACAACCACGTTGTCCTCAGCTAAGAGATCAGCCCAACTCAGAACATAGTCATGTGCCAGCGCAGCTTGACACAGAAACCAAATCACTCCTGACTAAGCCAGATGAGAACCAAAGCCCGGTTTACGATGGCCCAGAGCCCGGTATAGGCTGGCTCATTCCCAGACTCATTCCCTCGTTAATTTATTCAACACGTGTTTATTATATGCTTACTAGGTTCCAGGCACTGTGGTAGGTATTAATGCTTATCTGGGCATTGGAGGACTCCTGAGAGGCCTGCATCACCCTAGTCACCTAAATGCACAGTCGAGCTCTTCTATTGCAGTCAACACTTCCTGACTAGTGTCATCAGATAAGTTCTCGCAGAATTTTCTCATGACGTCATATACTGCTTCATCCCCTTATGGCAATTTTTTATTATGCAATAGCAAAGTCCATCATGACCTGACCCCATAACCTTTTGACCTAGTAGATTTCTATATCTGCTTAGGACCATTTATTCAACAAATATTTATTAAATGTTTTTAGATTACTAAGTCCTGGAGACACAAAAATACTGCCTTTAAGTAACTCACTGTCTTTATTTCTACCAAAGGAGATTAATACATTTTAAAAAAAGCCTACTGCAGTTCTATAACAAAGGTATAACTTCTTTAATAATGGTATCTTCAAAACTCTATGAGAGCCTAATAGGGGAGTTATTTCTTCGTGCTAGGAGATCATGGTTAGGGGAAGTGATTTCTCCACTGTTCCTTGAAGAATGACTAGAGGTTTTGTGAGAGAGAGAGACAGTCCAAGAAAAGCCGCAGTCTGAGCCGTGGGCAGTAAGGAGACTAGGATGCTCCGAGGACAAATAATTGGCGATGTTATGGAACACCTTCTTCAAAGGAATACCTTTGAAGATATAATGGTTAATACCACTTCAGGGTAATGGGATTTGTTCTAAACCTGACCCAAGGATGTTTGACACCAAGGATATCTGACAACAAACATGTAATAAGAATTATGCCAATACTAGTGAATTTTTTTGGAAAGTATCTTATGAATTAAATTCCACTGATCCAGTTCGATTTCTTGAATAATGAATAGGCTGCAAAGCTCTCAAATACATAATGGGGGCAAAATGCTCTGAGGTGAGAGGGGCAGATCAGAAAGAGTTTTCTTGGGATTAAAAGGGCAGGATATAAATATTCTGCTGCTTCTATCCTTGTCACGATGAATTTTCCAAGGTCTGTATACCTTCTTATGTCATAGATTACCTTTACCTCTTATGACATATTTCCTCAACATCGACTCACCTTTTTGTTCTATGGAGTTCCCCAAACCAGTGTCATGAATGGAAATGCCCACAGGTGCTCGGTGGATGATATGAGTAAAGCTAGCTAAGTGGGGACTGGTAAACGAAGAGTATCTGCCTCATCCAAAGAAGGAAGCCATAATTTTGCTCCAGCCAGCCACTGCCATGTAGGAATGCAGACTAAGGCTTGTCAGAACTCCAACATTTTCAAGAGAAGCCAGAAATTCTGATTTTTATTATGGAAACTCTCAACTTGGCAACTAATTGGAAAAAAAAAAAAAAAGCAACCCTCTAAGCAGGCCAACAGAACATGTCTGTGGGCCTGATTCTACTCCTGGGCACAAGTTTGTGAGACTTTGTCTGAAACTTTCCTCGTTTTTTGTGATATCATACTTGAAGGAATGAAGGACTGTTCCATCTTCTTCTGACATTACTGATTTCCCAAATATGGACTCACCTTCTTCTTCTTGTGAAGTACTATTTGGCACCACCCTCTAGCGATTTCAGAGTTTGCTCACCCCTTTAAACATCAATTTTTACCCCCTCCTTGTGATATCACGAACTATGCCAATAATCTTCCCCTTCTTTCTTGCCTGGTCACGCCCTTTACGACATCTGAATGGCCTTACCACCTTGGAATGACAACTCATTTCTTCATACCTTTACAGTCCTTTGCATATTTCTTTGCATCCTCCCCCTGTGTCATGATGAGTAACCTCATCCCAGGACTGCAGCTTGGGATGGGGAGTGGGAAGATACAGTCTGTATGGCATCACAAAACGATGAGGTTGTTTGGAAAAGTTCATGGTGTCATAAGACATGTCTGCATTAACAGAGATTTTAAAAAGAATCATAAAAGTTAGGGAAGGATGCTTAAAAACTGTGATTTAGATCTCTTTAGAGTGAATAAAAAGTATAAAATTAGTTTTCCAAGTATTTCAGGTTAACTTTTATCATATCATATCGTAAGATATCATTATGATATCTTTACAGAGACTTTGCTCTCTGGATATACTGTCTGTTTTTTAGGTGGAGTGAGAGGTTATCTTTTTTTAACTTCATGGAATGAAAATTCAGAGATTAGGAATAAGATTTCTATAACTGCAGTCATTGCACATTTTAAGGTTTTTTGCTGGAAGGAAAAAAATTATGAATGTAGCCCATAGCATTTATTTGATCCTGATCCTATTGCAGCATGACTGAATTTTATTCTCACTAAATTTTTATAATCCATGAAATATATAACTCAAGATTCCTCATACTACTTTGTATGAAATAGTTTATCCTTTCTTTTTTTTTTAAGATGGCTAAGTGGGAGTAGGATTATTATTTTAAGGATCTTATAAAACTTTTTGGGTAGGGATAGACTAGTTGTTAAGAGGCTCTTGAAATTATGGTCATTGTAACATGGATCTAGATATTATGATTTATGGTTATTAGTATTTATCTCCTATGTGTTAGTCACTATAATATCGGTGGGCAGAAGATAAAATTTCCATTCCATTTCTAAAGAAGAAAAGAAAAAAAGAAAAATCAAATCCTTTTGCCAAAACACTGAGAAAAAAGAAATCCTAACAACATAATGGCCTAACATAATTAGGTGATTTTCCTTTCATTCATTCAACAAATATGTGTTGATTGCCTACTATATGCATCAGACACTGTTTTAGCTTTGGATAAACAGTAATAAACCAGGGGCGCCTGGGTGGCACAGCGGTTGGGCGTCTGCCTTCGGCTCAGGGCGTGATCCCGGCGTTCTGGGATCGAGCTCCCCATCAGGCTCCTCCGCTATGAGCCTGCTTCTCCCTCTCCCACTCCCCCTGCTTGTGTTCCCTCTCTTGCTGGCTGTCTCTATCTCTGTCAAATAAATAAAATCCATAAAAAAAAAAACAGTAATAAACCAAGTATTGTCTATCCTCTCATGAATCTTATGGTCTAGTGAAAGAGACAAAGAAAAATTATTAAGGAAAGAAGTGTATAGATGTGAATATCTGTATATGTAAATGAATTTGTGCATTTATGTGCGCACACACACACACACACACCATCAGGGAGAATAACGGAAAGGAAGAGAGGGAAGCTATTTTACATTGAGTGGTTAGAGTAGACCTTTCTGAGGCAGTGGCCCTCGAGTTCTAATAAATAAGAAAGATCCAGTCATGCAAAATGTAGGGGAAATAGTGGTCTGCTGAAGTGGGTACAGCTTGGGTGAAAGCCTTAGCTGGGAATGGTTTCTAAGAACAAAGAAACCAACATGGCTAGAGCATAGTGACTGAGAAGAAGGTGGTGAGATACGAGGCTGAACAGAAAGACAGGAGGTATCAGGAAGATCCTTGAAAGAGAATGAAGAGTTTGGATGAGAAGCCATTGTTTTCAAGTAGAGTAGTGCTAAGTTTTATTTTTTATTTTACTTTTTAAAAAGATTTATTTATTTATTTATTTATTTATTTATTTATTTATTTAATTTTAAACAGCATGAGAGTAGTGGGGGTGGAGGGAGAAAGAGTCCCAAGCAGACTCTGTGCTGACCGCAGAGCCAGACGTGGGGCCCAGCCTCATGACCTGAGCAGAAACCAAGAATCAGAGACAAGGACACTTAACCGACTGTGCCCCGAGCAGTGCTACGTTTTAAAGATCATCCCCAACTGCTGTGTGGAGAATGGATTGTAGGGGATCAGAGTGGGAGCAGGAACTAGTTTGAAGCTAGTTGCGGTATTCCAGTGAGAAATGATGATGACTTGGCCGAGGCTGGTAGCAGGAGAAAGTGGTCGTGTATCTTAGAGGTAGAATCAACAGAACGTGTTGATGGATTAGGTAGGTGGTGCGAAGGGAAACTAAGAATCAGGTATGACTCACAGGGTTTGGCTTGAGCAACTGGCATACCTCTGGGAAGCAGATGTCCAGACAGGGCTAGGTATGCAAAAGGTTTATCAGAGGATAACACTTCTGAAAGGAAAAGAGGCAGAAGCAGAAATGTAAAGGGGGAGGTCGCCAGCAGTGACGCAAACCTGACAGTCTCTGCAGCTCAATGGGGAGCTCTTGGGCAAAGATGGCGAGTTAGTGGAGTTCTACACTGGCCTAGGCCCTTGTCCTACCACCTTGCTCATTCATTGCTGGGAGCCTCCCCAAGAAGAATATGGTCTCAGTTATACCAGAAGAAGAGTGTAACTTTGGCTCTAAAAGCTGAAGTGGACCCTGAAGCAAATAAGAGCTAGAGGCTGTCAGCTAACCACACTCCTCACGGCTGGGCAGCCAGTCCTTTCTTGAAGGGGAATATCAGCAGCATATCCCCGTATCTCCCACAGGGAGCAACAGGTAGGAAAAGATCAAGAATTTAGTTTTATTTTATTTTATTTTACTTTTTAAGATTTATTTATTTATTTGACACAGAGAGAGACAGCCAGTGAGAGACAGAACACAAGCAGGGGGAGTGGGAGAGGAAGAATTTAGTTTTAAACAAGAGGGAGATGAAGTTAGTTAATTATGTCATTGATTCCTCAAATACTTATTGAGCTTCTGTAATAGGCCATTCAGATAGAAATACTATGCACAGGGGCGCCTGGGAGGCTCAGTTGGTTAAGCATTTGCCTTTGGCTGAGGTCAGGACACCAGGACTCTGGGATTGAGACCCAAGTAAGTCTCCCCCTCAGCAGGGAGTCTGCTTTTTCTCTGTCCCTCTTCCCCACTCATGCTCTTTCTTCTCTCTTTCTCAAATAAATAAATAAAATCTAAAAAAAAAGAAAAGAAAAAAGAAAAGAAGTACTATGCACATAGTTGCAGGCAGTCTAGATTTCAAAAGAGATGTATGGGCTGGAGATACTTACTTGAGAATTAGCATATGTATGATATTTAAGGTCATGGACTGGCTGGGATCATCCAGTAAAAGACAAAATCGTTTTTAACCTTGAGAGATTTTTTTTTTTTTTTCTGGGGACTGCTTGGAGGCAATTTGGGTTGTCACATTGACGAGAGAGACAAGGAGGTAGGGTCCAGGGATGTAAAACATCCTGAAATATGGGAAACATGGGAAATCCTGCCCAATGAAGAAGTGTCCAACACAAACACCAATAGTGCCCTTGTGGAAAAATTGGATGTAGACAGAGAAATGGTTCCAGAATCAACCCCTGGGACATTTCAACTTTTAGAAGCTGTGTAATGGAGAAAAATGTCTCAGTCTCAGGAGAATGAAAAGGAGTATCAAGAAAGGTAGAAAGAAAACTAGGAGAGAATGGTATGGTATCAGATGCCAAGAGTGCAAAGTGTTTCAAGGAGAGAGAAGTTAGCAGCAGAGAATTCTCCAAATAGTTGAATAAGATGAGGACAGAAAATTGTCCATTCACAAGTGAGCTTGATAAGAGCAATCTCAGAGGAGAGGAGGAGATAGGAACCAGACTGGCATAAGCTGAGAGTAAAAGGGAGGGGAGCAAGTAGAGAAAGGGATATTTAAAGAAATTTGCACAAATAATAACCAGAGGAACAAGTTATAGGGTGGAATCAACGTAAGGATTTTATTTCTCATATTTCATTATGAAAGTTTTAAACATACAGAAAAATTGAACGAATTTCACGGTAAATATCACTAAATTCTATAATAAAAGTGTTACTCTATTGGTTTTATCACATCCTTTTATCTATCAATAAGGAAGGGATTTTTAAAGATGGAAAACACTCCTAGAGCGTGTTTGTATGCCCAGAGTGTGATTCAATAGCTAGCTGAGATTAATGACACAGGGAAGACAGGGGATGGCCAAGTGAGAAAAATGAAGTCCTGGAGAACTGAGGGGAATGGATTCAGGTAAAGGGACTGCCTTTTATTGTTACAGAAGGAAAGAAAGAGGAAATAGTTACAGAATCATGTAGGTTTGTGGATCTGATAGTAGGAAAACGTGGCAGATGCTACACTGTTGCCTAACAGCTTAGACCCTCTTCTCTTGCTAATAGAACCCAAAATTTGGCACCACTGGCCCAGACCCAGGGAGTTAATAGTGACTGGTCTCAGCCAGTCATGACTACTGCATTCCCCTTTGCCAGACACTAACTTTCCCATCATATCTTGTAGCTAAGAGAATGGCCATAGAACCTATTTCTGCTCAATGGAACTTAAGGGTTGTTTGCTAAAGGGGCTTCAGTGAAAGCTTGTCCTTTCCTGAGAAAAGGGGAGGGAACTTCTCACATAAAAGGTCCTTTTGCTATCTTCGTCCAGCTCCTGTGTTTTTCTTATTTTTGCATGTGGTCAAGTTCATAATGCAGGAAGTATGATAGCCATCTTTCAACCTTCAATAAACTTGAAGATGAAAAGCCAAAGCTGAGAGAAGGCAAGAGGTGGGCAATATGATGATATTGTTTAGCAGCTGAACCAATCAACGCCAACAACGATCTCCTCCAGACTTACTTGTATCACAGAAAAATAAACTCCAATTCGTTGAAGCCCTTGTGGTCAGGTTTTATGTCACTTTAGCTGAATACAGATACACAATATGAGGGAGGTATGGTGGCTATCCCTTTTTTCTCCTGAACACCTCTTCCTACCTTGATCCTGATTACAGACTCTATTCCCATGCCACAGGAATAAATACCTGATCTAAACAGAGCTTGGATTCCTTCTGCTGAAAATTTTTAACTCGATTAGGAATACCCAAAGGCAGAAGGAGATAATCTATTATCCCTTCTAGAAAGAAGGCCCAAAATCTCTTGCCCCTGTGATTGTTTCCCTGCTTAGTCTGTCTAGAGTTACTCAATTATCCTCTCAATGAATCCCCCTTTTCTTAAAGTTAGCTAGAATTGGTTTCTGTTGCTTTAAACCAATGGTTCTCAACTAGGGGGATTTTGCCTCTTAATGACTATCTGGCAAAGTCTGGAGATATTTTTGGTTGACACAACCGAGGGTAGGTATTTTTGGCATCTAGAGTATAGATATCAGGGATGCTGGTAACATCTATAATACACGGGACAATGCCTGACAACAAAACATATTTGACCCAAAGTGTCAATGGTGCTGCTGTTGAGAAACCCTGCTTTAAAACAAGATTTCCTTAACTTGTACAAGGTGGTTCTCAACAAAGCTGACTTAGGGTTAGGTGAAAATGAGTGGGAAGGAAGAATGGAAGGTCTAAGGAGCAAGAAGTGTGGAATGACCTTTGAAGGTATGCAAGACAGAATATGCTAGAGAAATATTGGAGAATTGCTGGGCAGTGGTTAGGGTCTGTCTGAGGTTGGTGACCATGAATTTAGAGACATGGGCCTAGAGATCAGGTCCTGAGTGGAACTCAAGATGCTTAACTGACTGAGCCACCCAGCTGCCCTGCTAAGAGAGTAAATCTTAAAAAGTCTCATCATAAGAAAAAATTTGTTACTATGTCTGGTGATGGATGTCAACTAGACTTATTGTGGTGATCATTTCACAATATATATATTTGAATATATAATTTTGAAACATTATGTTGTATATGTGAAACTAATATAATGTTATTTGTCAATTATACTTCAATAAAGAGAAAAAAAGAAGAAAAAACACTGATGAAATCAAGTTGATCTTGAGATAACTGGTATCCCCTAGAGCTTGTTAGAAATGCAGAATCTCAGCCCTCATTGTAGTTCTACTGAACCAGAATCTGCATTTTAACAAAATCCCCAGGTGATTTGTATGCACATTAGGGTCTGAAAAGCAAAGGGTCAGAGGATTTGATGAAGGTGAAAATTTTTGTGCTGAGGATGCTGAAAAGAAGCTTCTGGCAGAATTTTCTAAATCGGAGGTTAGCAAAAAAATTTTTTTTTCTGTAAAGACCTATGTAGTAAATATTTTTAGCTTTGAAGGCCAGTCTCTGCTACAACCACTCCACGCTGCCATTGTAGTATGACAGCCACCAGGGACGATTCATAAACAACTGAGTGTGACTGTTGAGTATGCCTGTGTTCCAATACAACTATTTGCAAAAACAGGCAGTCGGTTCATTTGGTCCAATAGCCATAATTTGCTGACCTCTGATCTAGACCTTAGTAAAATGAGAAAGTCTTGGCTCCCATGTAGAGTGTACTGTTGAGTGTTCTTGTTTCTGATTACTTACTGTCTCTTGTCAGTAAATACTCCTGCCTTCCTCTCCCCTCTTCTGAAGACAATGAAGAATTTGGCCAGCTGGTGTTCTGTGGGATCCTAGAAGTGAGAAGGGGGAGAACTGAAGTATTAGGAAGCCAGAATCTCCTTGACGTCCTTTTTTTCTGCCTGAAGTACGAAGGGATGTACTACGGGGCAGGCTTCTTTATTGCCTCCGTGTTAGAGATGGGGAAGCGATGTTATGGAGAGAGGTTAAGTAACTTGCCAGAGGAAATTCAGTTAATAAAGGTAGAGCTGGATTTTTAATCCAGATAGGATGGGGACCCAGTTCTGACTCCAAAACCTTGTTTTTTCCCTTGTAAAATGCAATAATAGTATGTTCTCCATCCTCCTCCCCATCAGATTTTCCATCAGTGTTAACCCCCCACGTTTTGGGTTACCTATTAAGTAAAGTAACATTTCCTTATTAGTCCTTCAGATCATAGCATGTTTCCAGGGCTCATTATCAACATTTCTATTTTTCTCTACCACAAAACAATCTTTATTAGTATAAGAGATGATGTTGCCTGCTTTATATGAACATGACATTCTGAAATATTTTCCTCAGCAATTTCTCCTAATCTTGGATCTTGCTCTTTAATCTTTGTTTGCCCCATCTTCCTTGTCTTCCCTTTTTTGTTCATGCCCGAATATTGCTGAGAATAATGCTGACATCTCAGTCACCAAGCTAGTGTACATTATCCTTTTCCTTTCATCTTATTGTTGGACTAATCCAATTTTCTTATTTTCCATTCTTAATCTCCACTGGATCACTATAAATAACCTGATACATTATTATCAGATCTTTCAGGGTGTCCCCTTAAAGGGTCTATCCCAAATCTTAGTGCCCGGATCAGGCACTATGTGTTTGGCTCTCTGGTAGATAATGGGTAATAAAAATGTGCAAGATGTATTTACAGTTTAGTGTTTTCCACAATGTTGGGATGTGGTATTGTCTCCTGATCTGACACTAACATTGATTACTAATGATGTATAACCAATACACAACAATATTTCCCATGTTTTTCACGTTGAAATTCAGTGCTCCTACACCATCACCTCTTGAATATTCTTTCTTACTCCAGTGCTTTTACCTCTTCAATCTATCCATCAGAACAGAACATGATTATTTTCCTTACCTTTGCCTCTGCTATTAAACCTTCATTAGAGGCAGAATCACAACATCCTAAGACTTTGATGATGATAAGGGAGATAGTTTAAGATTTTGATTTAAAGAAAATGGACAAGTGTTTCTAACTGAACCTTAAAAAGGTTTGAGGCACTGTTCTAAACATGTCGATGAGAAGTAAGAGGAAAGTTTGCTGGTCTTGCAATCCAAAGACTTGAATTACAGTCCTAGCTCAGCCACTAGGGTAAGAATGGCTAACATTTATTGAGCACTTAGTATGTACTAGTCACTTTTCTACTGTTATGCTGTATGGAGGGGGGTACAATTATATTCCCCATTTTACAGACAAGGAAACCGAGGCACAAAGTGCTTAAGTAACTTGGAGTTGGTATGGTAAGCTGAATCCGGTTTTGCAACATAAGCAGTCTGGCTCCAAACTGGTGCAGTTTGTTACTACCCGCCTTTATTTCCTGGTAAAAAGAAGCAAGCAGGATTAACATACACGCAGCAGGTTCTGTACCGGTTTTCTGCAATGTTCTACTCATTTAATCTTCACTAAGAACTCTGAGGTAGGTACCATTTTTTACAAGCTAGAAGACCAAGGCTCAGAGCGGTACAATTATTTGGCACACATGCTTTGAAATCAGCCTCGAGGCTCCAAAAGCTTCTCTAACCCTCAAACCACGTATATCTTTGAGCCTCAGTTTTCCCACCTATAAAGTGAGGGGGAGTGCCGTAATGCCTCAGTTCTCCGAGGGGAGGCTATAGAGAAAAGAGGTCTGTGCGCAGAACGGTGTGACAGAAGGGGTAGTTAAGAAGCAATCAACCTCAGTGGCCGAGGGCCCTGCATAACCGGGGTTGGTGAGGATGCGGTTACGAGAAAGATTCCCGCCGTGGAGGAGACTGGGGGGGGGGGGGTCACCCCGAGCGAGGCCTATAGGCGAAAATGGGCCTGATAGCCTATCTCTGATCCGTCTGAGCGCTGCGGGCGCAGGCCAGCGGCCAAGGGGGAGGCGATCCCTGGGGCTTTGTCCCGATCCCGGGACAGCACCTCACCCGCCCAAATCCTGCTTCGCAGGTTTCTCCATGAGAGCTGAAGAAGGAAGGGGCGCGGCTTGCCCGCCCGCGTCGCAGAGCGCCACGTCCCTCTTGGCTTAGGCTCCCCCAGGCTCCTTGGCTTTCCTGGTCCACGCCGCCCGCCTCTCAGCCCCCGGGCGCTGCCTCGTCTCCGACGCCGCCAATCCGCAACTTCCGCCATCCTAGTCGGACCAATCAGAGGCTGTCGGAGGGGCGGGGACTGTCGCCAAGGCAGCGAAGAGGCGGGAGCGCGCGGTCAGCGGCGGTACAGAGCAAAACCGCGGGCGGGGGGCTGGAGAGACAGGTTTATGTACTGCGTGCATTCAGCAGGCGGAGCCTCGAGCGCCGAGACCCGGCTTGGTAAGGCCGGGGGCCCGAGGTGGGTGCGGATCATCGCGGCGGGAGGCTGGAGCGGGTCCGGAGATAGGGCTCAGGGCTTCGCCTGCCCTACCCTGCAGTGAGAATGGCGGGGGGAACCGCACAGTCGGCGGGCGCCAGTGGAGGGGCGCTTCCAGTTGCAGCCTGAGGCGTGGGGTCCCTTTTTCCACTCCACTCGCAGCAGTGCACCCAAGCTTTCTTTGGGGTAGATGAAGGCGATAGGCTCTTGGCGGGGAGCAGGCGCGGGTGAGTGCAGGACCGAGACCCCGACAGGGTCCAGCCTCGCCTTGGCAGGTCGATGGGCGAGGGAGGTGCCCACTGAGAAGGGGGGTGTACCCACCAGTGCCCTGCTGATGCACATCACTCCCGGGGCGGTCAAGCAAAACTAGGCCGGCGAATCCAGCTCTTCTGCCTGTCTGTTAACCCCGCAACCCCTGACACTTGGGGAAAGTTCGTGTCAGCTGTGGTTATTGTTTTCCCTTAAGTGAGAAGTCACTGCTGTGAGATGAGCTCTTTCTGTTTCTGAAATAGTACTTCCACTTCCTTGCTGCACTTCCTAAGTGGTAACTCAGCGAATGAATGTAGTTGTTTTTGTGGTCGGTGCTGGCAAGTGGTCTTGCTAGGCAATCATTTTACAATATCCAGATACATTTTTTAAAGATTTTATGTATTTGTCAGAGAGAGTGAGCACAAGCAGAGGGAGCGGCAGGCAGAAGGAAAAGCAGGCACCCCGCTGAGCAGAGAGCCGGGCATGGGGCTCGATCGCCCAACCCTGGGGTCATGACCTGAACCAAAGGCAGTCGCTCAACGGACTGAGCCACCTAGGCGGCCCGCAATATCCCGATATTGTATAATATCGAGACAGAAACAGGGAGAGAGGGAGAGAAAGAAAGAGGGAGGGAGAAAATGTGAACATGACCCTTGAACCATTATTCTGATTTCTGGGAGACAGAACCTCTTGAGATTCTCAGTGTCCACTAAACTCCTAAATTGGATAATGTATACTTACACAATTGAATAAGTAAGTGCTCCCATCTAAGCCTTTTATTAAGGCTATTAAATCCATGGGTGAATATGAACATCAAACCACCTACTATTCTCTTGGCTAAAAAAGGGAGAAGGGGGAGGAGGGAGGGTAAATGCAAATATTTCTGATAGTCAATTCTGTCTGAAGGAGATTCTGGACTTTCTCTAAAGAATCGGGAAAAAATGTGGAGACAGTTGCTTTAAAGAATTTATGAAAAGTAGTATATGGTTAATAGATTTGGATCTAATATGCAAATATTTCTGATAGTTTTCTTTGAAGGAGATTCTGGACTTCCCCTGTAAGAATTGAAAGAATCGAGGAGACATTTGCTTTAAAGAATTTGTTAAAAGCAGTATGACTAGAGGTATAATAGATTTGGATCCTATAACCTGTAGCTTCTTTTATGATTTATTTAAATTTTTGTTTCTTAGGGCCTTCCCTGGTGAATTCTGTTGAATAGTCAGGCAATACCCAGATTTTTGCATCTTGTCCCTCATAGAAATTACCTCAGGATTCATCTTGATTGAAGCTGAATGTGAGTTCTTGTTTCGTAAAACTTGATCAGCAAGTTCAACAAATGCCGAACAAATGTCTCAACAAATGTTCGTCAGTTAATAGGGCCCAAAATTTTTTAAAAAATGGAGATTTAGAATGAGAAATCTCAAATACTATTACTCTTGTGATTGGGGTGAACGTGGAAACTCCTGTTTCTCATCTCGTTCTCTAAACTCTCCATGATCTGGTCTAACTTTCTAGTGAAAAATTCATTTCCGCCTCCTTGTGGTTACTCGTGTTGTTCTCTTGCAGCAGTCTTTTTTTTTTTTTAAAGATTATATTTATTTATTCGACAGACATAGAGACAGCCAGCGAGAGAGGGAACACAAGCAGGGGGAGTGGGAGAGGAAGAAGCAGGCTCATAGCGGAGGAGCCTGATATGGGGCTCGATCCCATAACGCCAGGATCACGCCCTGAGCCGAAGGCAGACACTTAACCACTGTGCCACCCAGGCACCTCCTTGCAGCAGTCTTAATATACCTGTCTTGCCATGGCCAAAGTCCTGGTTGTGTTCACCTTAATCTGCGGATTGGTACTTACTGTTCAACTTTTGCCAAGTTGGTCTGTGCCCTGTAAATACCAGTTAAAACGAAATGCACAGAGAAAACAATGAGGGTACTTTTCAAAACACTAGTTATTGATCATGGTTGCTAAAATAGACTCTCGGTGGCATGATCAATACCAGTGTCTTTTCCTTTGGGGACATGTTGTATATCTCTATAGATATATCCAATTAATTTTGTTGTTTAGAATAATGTTTAAGTTGCTTTCCACTTTCTCAGGGCCCTTTTGATGACTGAGGAAAATACCCTTTTAAGTATTGCGTAGCCTGAAGAATCAAGTGTTAATACGTTTTTAAAATGTATTGAAAGTAATCCTTGAAATGGATAATCTTTTAAGTATTGTAATTGAGTTGACTGTATTTGGTATGATAGATGATTAACTTTTTCTGAATATCTGAAGGTCTAGAAGGGGGAAATTTGTTATTTTTATGTTGGATATGTGCAATTAGTTCATAGGCCTTAAAAACAGTCTCCTCCTTCAAATAATTTATTTAAGGAAAAAAATCTCAATCACATATTGATTTTCAATCCAAAGTTAAAAAAAACAAACATGAAATGGTGAAAATTATTCTTGATTAGAATTTGATGGCCAGATTCCAATCCTGGCTCTGTCAAATAGTTTTGGCCAGGTCACTTAGCTTCCTTATGCTTTGTAAACTTTTATAAAAGTTGGGTCTGAACCAAAGCACCTCTGAGATCATTTCTGGTCCCAGAATTCTGTTTTAAAAATTGTAAAGAAACCTAATGGAAATTGAGATAACAGTTGCATGCTTTTATTTTTGGCAGAGCTTTTTTAAATTTTTTAATTTTTTTTTTAATTTGGCAGAGCTTTTTGGCATATTGTATTGTAGTTATCCAGAGTACAGTATATATGAATAATGGAGACATTGTAATTTTGATAAATTTTTTTATTGAGTGGTACAGATGAGAAACAGTTTCTGGTTTCATTAAGTAAGCCTATTATCAAGGATGCTCTAACCAACAAAGATTGAAAAAAAAAAGGCAATATGATGGTCGTTTTCTACAGATATGAGCATTAAGCACATTAATATCTATACTAATATCTTGATACATGGAAGGGATGGAGTCCAGCTCAGCTGGTCATACATTTAATGCTTTATTTTGAATCTCACTTTCCTGTGGACTCTCATTAAAAAAATTTTTTTTCTTTTTAGTTAAGTAAACTCTATTCCCTAGGTGGGGTTGGAATTCACAACCCGAGATAAAGAGTAGCATGCTCTACTGACTGAGCCAGCCAGGCCCTCCAGTATCTATACTAATATCTTGATTCACGGAAGGTTGGAGTTCAGCTCAGCTGGTCATACATCTGATACTTTCTTTCGAATCTCGCTTTCCTGTGGACTCTCATTTTTAAAGGGAAAATTGGAGTTGAGTACCAGGGTACTGGTCTCCCTCATCACTGCTGCCATCGAGAAACTCAGAAGCCGTTTATTTTTCTCCACCCTGCTCCTTTTCACTGTTAAATTATGACATTGACAGCAAGAAGGAGCAACCAATGTTTCCTGGCCAAGGGCAGTGCCTTGGAGAAAGAAACCTGGGACTCTTGTTTTAATCCCAGGGAGGAAGAGATGGTACTCCTCTTTTGTTGGATGTATTCCTTTCAGTGGCCTACAGCTGCATCAGGACTTTGGTGGTGGCAGTGCTCAGAGGAGAGTTCTAATGCAGCCTTTCCAAAAATGACATTAAAATGTGGTATGTCAAACTGGTATATTGCCTTTTAGGTTCTATAACTTTGCGTGTTTACAGAACAGATTTTTATTACTTTATATAGCTGTTTCGTTTTCAAGACACGAAGGGCATTAATATTTACCGAGCAGTTACTATTGCCATGCATTGTGCTCGTTGCCATGTGTTCATTCTTATTTTCAGCCAATCAAAAGCTTATGAAGAAGTATGAGCTCAGTTTATCGGTAGGAAAATTGAGAATCAGAGAGGCAAATAGCTTGCCAGTAAATGGGAGTGATAAGGATTCAATCTGTTGTTTATTTTTGACCATCCTGTGTTAATAAAAGTCATATGCCTTTTCTTCGTATAACATGTGTATGATCACTCCCCCGCTTAGACGATTTTATGTTAATATACCATAAAAAGAAAGAAATATATAGACTGCTTAGAAATAATTCCTTTTGTTCACCAGTGAGTTTGCACATGAGCCAACTGCCTTGTATTTCACAGGTAGTGGGGTTTTAAAAAAGAAAATTTGAGCTCTTCTGCTTTATTACTGATCTCTGTGACTGAGACTGGGGCCAAGGTTAAATTTTTTAAAGTGGTGGTAAGAGTAAAGAAAGATTCTAGTTAAGGATTTTAAGAAAAATTTCAGTTAAGGATTTAATGAGAAAACTTACCCTATATCTTGAAATCTCATTGCTGAGGAAAGTAAGCTTTTAGTCTGAATTCTTATTTATAAGAGGAGTGATACGGTAAAGCTTTGGCATAATAAACCAATATCTTTGTTTATTGTGGCCTTTGATTCTGTTTATTTAATATTTCTCTCTCCCCTTTCTGCTGGATTTTGATATAATTTAGTCTCCTTCCACATCATAAAAATTTGGTACTTTTTCTATTTATAGGATGTGACAAATATATGTACTACCATGTGCCATTACTACTGTAATAAGGCTACATTTATGGTTGTATTTAATCTGTTTTTATTTCTTCTTCTTCTTCTTCTTCTTCTTCCTCTTCCTCTTCCTCTTCTTCTTCTTCTTTTTTACATCTAGAACTTGTTGAGTCTGTTTTTAGTGAAAAAGCATTGACCTAGGAGCCAAGACCCACCTCTTCATTAATTTGATATTGTGCAACTCATCTTACCTCTCCGGATCTCAGTTGCCCGATCTGTAAAAAGAAGATAAAAATTCTTTACTTATCTGAAGGTAAGTGATCAGTTAAGAAAGCAAAAAATAGAACAGATTTAACGGTGGCTTAAACACACAATATTTATTTTCTCATGTAAAATAATTCTTTTTTTTTTTAAGGATTATATTTATTTATTTAAGAGTGTGAGAGAGAGAGGGTGAGGGGCAGAGGGAGAAGCAGCCTCCCTACTGAAAGGGAGCCCAATGCATGGCTCCATGTGGGGCTCGATCCTGGGACTCTAGGATCATGACCCCAACTGAAGGCAGATGCTTAACTGACCGAGCCAGCCAGGCGCCCCTCATGTAAAATAATTCTTGAAGTAGGTTGTCTAGGATAGGTGTAGTAGCTTCATAAAGTTATCAGGGACCTAAGCTTTTCCCAGTTCTTTGATCTGCCATCCCTAAGGCGTGGCCCTGGTCCTTGGAGTCCAAGATAGCTGCCAGAGTTCTAATCATCACAGCCAAGTTCCAGGCGGCAAGGCAAAGGCAAAGATGGATCCTCTTCCTTTAAGGAGACTTCCCAAACCAAAGCTCAAGTTACCAGGGAAGCAGGGAAATGTAGCTGGATGCATAGCCACCCTGAATAAAATTGGGCTTTTGTGACTGAGAAGGAAGGGAAGATTTGGATATTGACAGGCAAATAGGACTCTCTGCCATACTATGGGTCTTTTTTTTCTCTTTCATCTCTGAGATCTGTAAGCAATGATGACCACTCTTAGAAGCTTCGGTAATTACCACAGAAGAGCTTTGTCTGATCATTGTCTTCAGAATGAAATAACTTTAATAAATTGTGTTTCTTTTTTTACTTTTATCCTGTGATTCATTATTGAAGCTATCCTGTCTTACTATTTGTTCTGGTTATTACTGTTACTTTTATTATTAAGATATAACTGACAATGTTATTAGTTGCAGGTATACAGCATAGCGATTCATCAGTTCTATACATTACCCAGTGCTTACTCCAGTAAGTGTACTTACCATCTATTACCATACAAAGTTACTACACTATTATTGACTATATTTCCTGTCCCGCACTTTTCATCCCCATGATTATTTATTTTATAACCAGAAGTTTGTATCTCTTAATTCCATTCACCTATTTTACCCATCCTTCTACTTCCCTTCCGTTTGGCAACCACCAGTTCTCTGGATTTATGAATCTCTTTTGTCTGTTCATTCGTTTTGTTTTTTAGATTCCACATATAAGTGAAATCATATGGAATATGACTTTCATCTGATTTATTTCACTTAGCGTAACACCCTCTAGGTATATCCATATTGTCGCAAACGACAAGATTTTGTTCTTTTTTATGGCCGAGTAACATTCCAGGATACGTACCACATTTTCTTTATCTGCTCTTCTATCAATGGACACTGAGGTTGCTTCCATCTCTTCACTGTTGTAAATATACGGATGCATATATCTTTTCAAATTAATGTTTTCATTTTCTTTGAGTAAATACCCAGCAATGGGATTATGGTATTTCATTTTTAATTTTTTGAGAGACCTTCATGCTGTTTTCCTAGTGATTGTATCAATTTACATTCCCACCAACAGTGCACAAGGGATCCCTTTTTTCTACATTTTGGTCAACACTTGTTATTTCTTATCTCACTGATACTAGCTATTCTGATTGGTGTGAGGTGATATCTCAATGTGGTTTTGATTTGTATTTGCCTGATAATGGGTGAGGTTGAGCATCTTTTTAGGAGTCTGTTGGCCATCTGTCTGTCTTCTTTGGGAAAATGTCTGTTTAGGTCCTGAGCCCTTTTTTAAATTGGATTTGGGTTTTTTTGCTATCAAGTTGTATGAGTTCTTTATATATTTCAGATATTAACTCCTTATTGGATATATCATTTGCAAATATCTTCTCCCATTCAGTAGATTGCCTTTTTATTTTGTTGATGGATTCCTTTACTGTGCAAAAGCTTTTAATTTTATGTAGTCCAAATAGTTTATTTTTGCTTTTGTTTCCCTTGCCAAAGGAGACATATCTAGAAAAATATTGCTAAGACTGATGTCAAAGAGAAGAGTGCCTGTTTTTTTTTTTTCTAGGAATTTTATGGTTTTAGGTCTCTCATATAGGTCTTTGAATCCATTTTGAGTTTATTTTTATGTATGGTATAGGAAAGTGGTCTAGTTTCATTCATTTGCATGTAGCTGCCTAGTTTTGCCAAAGCCATTTATTGAAGACTATCTTTCCCCCATTGTATGTTCTTGTCTCCTTTGTCACAGATTAATTTTTTTTTTTTTTAGAGGGAAAGAGAGAGTGTGCAAGTGGCAGGCAGGGGCAGAGAGGGGGGAGAGAGAGAATCTTTTTAAAAAAATATTTAAGAGAGAGAGCGAGAACACATGCATACAAGTAGGGGAGCAGAAGAGGGAGAGGGAGACAGAGAGAGAGAGAGAGGGAGATCTCAAGCAGACTCCCCACTAAGCAGGGAGCCCGACATGGTGCTTCATGCAGGGATTGATCTTACAACCCTGAGATCATGACCTGAGCCAAATCAAGAGTGAGATGCTTAACTGACTGAGCCACCCAGCTACCTCTGTTGTAGATTAATTGACTATATAAGCATAGATTTATTTCTGGGCTCTGTATTCTTTTTTTTTCTTTTCTTTAAAGATTTTATTTATTTGAGGGAGAGAGAACAAATGAGTGGGGGAAGGGGCAGAAGGAGAGGGAGAAGCAGACTCCCTGAGGAGCAGTGAGCCCAATGAGGGGCTTGATCCCAAGACCCTGAGATCATGACCTGAGCTGAACGCAGATGCTTAACCAACTGAGCCACCCAGGCATACCTGGGCTCTGTATTCTGTTCTATTGACCTATGTGTCTATTTTTGTGCCAGTACCATACTGTTTTGATTACTATAGCTTTGTACTATAGCATAAAAATCTGGGATTATGGTACTTTCAGTTTTGTTCTTCTTTCTCAAGATTGCTTTGGCGAGTGCCTGGGTGGCTCAGTTGGTTAAGCATCCAACTCTTGATTTTGACTCAGGTCATGATCTCAGGGTCCTGGGATCAGCCCTGCATGGGGCTCTGTGCTCAGTGCAGAGTCTGCTTGGGATTCTCCCTCTCCTTCTGCCCCTCCTCTTGCTTATGCTCTCTCTCTCTCTCAAATTAAAAAAAAAAAAAAGATTGCTTTGGCTATTCAGGGTCTTTCGTGGGTTTATACAAATTTAAGGATTATGTTCCAGTTTTGTGAAAAGTACAGTTGGTATTTTGATAGGGATTGCACTGAATCTATAGATTGTTTTGGGTAGTATGGACATTTTAACAGTATTAATTCTTCCAATCGATAAGCATGGTATATCTTTCCATTTGTGTTGTCTTCAGTTTCTTTCATCAATGTCTTCTTATAGTTTTCAGAGTATGGTTCTTTTACCTCCTTGGTTAAATTTATTCTACATATTTTATTCTTTTTTAATGCAACTGTAATTGGGTTTTTTTTTAATTTCTCTTTCTGCTACTTTATTCTTAGTATATAGAAATAACAGATTCCTGTATATTAATTTTGTATCCTGCAGCTTTATTGAATTCATTAATTAGTTCTAATAATTTTTTGGTGGAGTCTTTGGGGTTTTCTATATGTAGTGTCATGTTATCTGCAAATAGTTACAGTTTTACTTCCTCCTTACCAATTAGGATGCCCTTTTTTCTCTTTTCTTTTCTTTTCTTTTCTTTTTTTGTCTGATTGCTATGCCTAGGACTTCCATTATTATGTTGACTAAAAGTAGCAAGAGTGGACATCTTTGTCTTGTTCCTGATCTTAGAGGAAACGCTTTCAGTTTTTTACCATTGAGTATGATGTTAGCTGTGGGTTTGTTATATATGGCCTTTATTATATTGAGGTACGTTCCCCCTAAACCCATTTGGTTGAGAATTTTTATGAAGGGATGTTGAATTTTGTCAAGTGCTTTTTTTTTTTTTTTTTACATCTATTGAGATGACTGTATGGTTTTTATCCTTCATTTTGTTAATATGATATAGCATGTTGATTGATTTGCAGATATTAAACCATCCTTGCATCCCTGGAATAAACCCCACTTGGTAGTGGTGAATGATCCTTTTAATGTATGGTTGAATTTGATTTGCTAATATTTTGTTGAGGATTTTTGCATCTATGTTCATTAGGGATATTGGTCTGTAGTTTTCTTTTTTTGGAGTGTCTTTGTCTGGTTTTGGTATCAGGGTAATGCTGGTCTAATAGAATGAATTTCAAAGTTTTCCTTTCTCTTCTATTTTTTAAATTTGTTCTTTTTTTAAGATTTGTTTACTTTTTCTATAGATTTTTAAGAGAAAGAGAGAGAGAGAGAATGAGCAGTGGGGAGGACTAAAGAGAGAGAGAGAGAGAGAGAGCAGGAGAAACAGACACCCTACTAAGCAGGAAGCCCGACACAGGGCTCAATCCTAGGACCTGGAGATCATGATGTAAGCTGAAGGCAGACGCTCAACCAACTAATCCACCCAGGCATCCCTATTTATTTACTTGAGAGAGAGAGAAAGAAAAAGAATGGGGGGAGAGGCAGAGGGAGAGGGATAGAGAGATTCTCAAGCAGACTCCCCACTGAGCGTGGAGTCTAATGTGGGGCTCAGATCTCACAACACTGAGATCATGACCCTGAAATCAAGAGTCGGATGCTTAACTAATGAGCCACCCAGGCACCCCCTTCCACTTCTGTTTTTTAGGAAAGGTATTACCTCTTTAAATGTTTGGTAGAATTTATGAAATCATATGGTCCTGGACTTTTGTTTTTTGGGAGTTCTTTGATTCAACTTCTAGTTCTAGTTACTAATGATTGGTCTGTTCAGAGTTTTAAAAAAGATTTATTATTTATTTAAGAGAGAGCGTGCATGAGTTTTGGGGAGGGGTAGAGGGAAAGGGAGAGAATCCCCCTGCTGAGCATGGAGCCCAATGTGGGGCTTGATTCCAGGCCCCTGAGCTCATGACCTGAGCCAAAATCAAGAGTTGGATGCTTAATTGACTGAGCCATCCAGGCACCCTGGTCTGTCAGATTTTTTATTTCTTCCTGATTCAGTCTTGGAAGATTGTATGGTTTCTAGGACTTTATCCATTTCTTCTAGGTTGTCCAGTTTGTTGGCATATAATTTTTCATCTAGTCTCAGTACCTCTCTTCCTTCATTTTTTATCTCATTTATTTGAGTCCTCCCTCTTTTTTTCTTGATGAGTCTGGCTATCAATTTGTTAATCTTATCAAAGAACTAGTTCTTGGTTTTGTTGATCTCTCTCTCTCCCCCCACCCCCTTTTGTTGTCTATTTCATTTATTTCTGCTCTGATCTTTATTATTTCCTTCCTTCTACTAACTGTGGGCTTTGCTTTTCTTTTTCTAATTCCTTTAGAAGTCTGGTTAGTTTTTTAAATTACTCATAAATGCTCAATAGATGTTTCTTGTACAATTTATGGATGTGTTCAAAAGAGCTAACATTTATTGAGCCGTTTGCCTTATACAAGGTACTAAAAAGACAGAGATAAGTTATCCTAATGGTATCATCAGGAAGTAAATATATGTTGAAAGCATAATCTATCTCAAGGTACATTTAAGTTCAATATTGTCACATAAGGCACACTTTTGTCTTCCTTATGTGTCTGTTTTTTTTTAACCACTTGTTACCTGTCTTGAAATTTCCACTCAACTACTAGCCCTTCCTTAATTTACTTAGATATATCACTAATTTATTCCCTTCCAGAATTTACCTTGTAAATATTATATAAATATACCTTATACTTGTCATGTGAAATGGTTCAGTTGCCACTGTATCTGTAAAGAAAGTAAACTGGGGGCACCTGGGTGGCTCAGTCATTAAGCGTCTGCCTTCGGCTCAGGGTGTGATCCCAGAGTCCTGGGATTGAGCCCCACATCAGGCTCACCCACTGCGAGCCTGCTTCTTCTCTCCCACTCCCCCTGCTTGTGTTCCCTCTCTCGCTGGCTGTCTCTCTCTCTGTCAAATAAATAAATAAAATCTTTAAAAAAAAAAAAAAAGGAAAGTGAACTGACCTCAAGTTTCAAGGAAGAGATGGAAATTCAGGAAATGGAAACTGGGGGGAGAAGAATCTAAAGATTGATTGAATCTATCAATCTTTTAGTCATATTACAACCAAAATAAGGAACAATTTAGGATTTTATTTCTACAAAGTATATTTGTGTTTTTGCAAGGTTTGGAATTTTTCCTTGTATTACTTGGGCACAAAGTTCAGTAATTCTTTGACTAGTGCTTCAATTTCCCTTTTTTTCTGCTCTAGAACCTTTGACCCCAAATAAGATAATCAAGGGACTTACATGTATAAAAACTATTTTTTCCTTTTTACATTTTTAATTTTTTTAACTTAAGTACAATTAATATACAGTGTTATATTAGTTTCAGATGTATGATATTATGATTCAACAATTCTATGTATTAGTCAGTGTTCATCAGTGTTCATCAATGTAAGTGTACTCTTAATCCCCTTCACCTATTTTATCTATCCCCCCCCCCACTTCCCCTCTGGCAACTACCAGTTGATTCTCTACAGTGAAGGGTCTTTTTTTGTTTGTCTCTTTTTTCTTTGTTTATATGCTTTGTTTCTTAAATTGCACACATGTGTGAAATCATATGGTATTTGTCTTTCTCTGACTGACTTATTTCACTTAGTATTATACCCTCTAGGTCTATCCATGTTGTTGCAAATGGCAAGATTTCATTCTTTTTATGGCTGAGTAATATTTCATGGTGTGTATATCCCATGGTGTGTATATATCTCATATCTTTATCCATTCACCAAAGGATGGACAGTTGGGTGGCTTCCATACCTTAGCTGTTATAAATAATATTGCGGTATACATAAGGGTGCATATATCTTTTTGAATTAGTGTTTTCATATTCTTTGGGTAAATACCCAGCAGGGGGATTACAGGATCATATGGTAATTCTATTTTTAATTTTTTTGAGGAACCACCATACTGTTTTCCACAGTGCCTGCACCAGCTTGCATTCCCACCAACAGTGCGTGAGGGTGCCTTTTTCTACACATCCTCGCCAACACTTGTTATTTCTTGTGCTTTTTGTTTTAGCCATTCTGACAGATGTGAGGTAATATCTCATTGTTTGGATTTGCATTTCCCTGATGATCAGTGATATTAAGCATCTTTTCATGTGTCTGTTGGCCATTTCTGTGTCGTCTTTGGAAAAATATCTGTTGAGGTCCTCTGCCCATTTATTAATTGGATTATTATCGTTATTATGTTGGTGTTGAGTTGTGTAAGTTTTTATATGTTTTGGATATTAACTCCTTATTGGATATGTCATTTGCAAATATCTTCTCCCAATCAGTAGATTGTCCTTTTATTTTGTTGATGGTTTCCTTCCCTCTGTGAGAGCTTTTTATGTTGGTATAGTCCCAATAGTTTACTTTGCTTTTGTTTCCTTTGCCAAAGGAGACATATGTAGAAAGATGTTTCTATAACTGATGTCAAAGAGATTACCGCTTTTGTTTTCTCCTAGAAGTTTTATGGTTTCAGGTCTCACATGTAGGTCTTCAATCCAAAGGTTCCCCTTTCTCTGCATCCTCACCCACACCTGCTGTTTCTTGTGTTGTTAATTTTAGCCATCCTGACAATGAGATGGTATTGATTTGTGTTTCCCTGATGCTGAATGATGTTGAGCATCTTTTCATGTGTCTGTTGGCCACCTGGATGTCCTTTTTGGAAAAGTGTCTATTCATGTCTTCTGCCCATTTCTTAACTGGGTTATTTGTTTCTGGGGTGTTGAGTTTGATAAGTTCTTTGTAGATCTTGGATACTAAACCTTTATCAGATATGTTGTTTGCAAATATCTTCTCCCATTTCATAGGATGCCTTTTAGTTTTGTTGATTGTTTCCTTTGATGTGCTTTCCCCCCTTTTTTTTCCTTTGCTTTTTATCTTGATGAAGTCCTAGTAGTTCATTTTTGCTTTTGTTTCCCTTGCCTGTGGTGATGTGTCTTGTAAGAAGTTACTATGGCTGAGGTCAAAGAGATTTCTGCCTGTGTTCTCCTCTAGGATTTTGATGTTTCCTGTCTCACACTTAGGTCTTTTATTCTTTTTGAATTTATTTTTGTGTATAGTCTAAGAAAGGGTCCAGTTTGATTCTTCTGCATGCTGCTGCCCAGTTTTCCCAACACCGTTTGTTAAAGAGACTGTCTTTTTTCCATTGGGTAGTCTTTCCTACTTTGTTGAAAATTAGTTGACCATATAGTTGTGGGTCCATTTCTGGGTTCTCTATTCCATTGATCTATGTGTCTGTTTTTGTGCCAGTACCATACTCTCTTGATGACAACAGTTTTGTAATACAGCTTGACATCTGAAATCTTGATGCTTCCAGTTTTGTTTTTCTTTTTCAGAATTGCGTTGGCTATTCGGGATCTTTTGTGGTTCCATGCACATTTTAAGATTGTTTGTTCTAGCTCCGTGAAAAATGTTAGTGGTCTTTTGATGAGGATTGAATGAAATGTGTCGGTTGCTTTGAGTAGTATCAAATTGCAGCTGTGTATTTGGTAGGCTCTCTTCTGCAGTAGATTGGAAGGCCTACAAGTGTAGGGACCATGTCTTTCTTGTTTTACCTTTGTATCCAACATATCTGGTACATAGAGGATACTTAATAAATAGTTGTTAAATTAATAAATATGTACAATAGATTAAAGAAAATACACTTCGATTTAAAACAAAGAAGAATAAAAGAGGGTTGAAAGAGGGAGAAAAAGGTAGATGAAGGAGGAATAGAGAAACAAGAAAAGAAGAAACAAGCTACTCTCAGTTTTCTGTACTCTTCACCCCTCTTACGCATGACCATTCTTTTTAACCATTTCCAGCATATCTCTCCCTACAATCAAAACAGGAAACTATCTAATATGTGTACGCCAGTGCGCACGTGCACGCACACACACACACACACACACACACACACACACACTCACACACAACCCCCGCACCCAAGTAAGTTTAATTTGGGTAGCTACTGGTATGAATCAATAGTTAAAAAAATCCACCTCTGTGTGTGAATGGGAATTTTGGTTTGTTGGAGACAGGAGAAGAGAGATAAATTTCCTTTTAGGACTTAGAAATTTAGGGAAACTATTTTGTATCTACTGAATGGTATAAAAAGTTTCAGAACTCTGCTTGCTTTGTATTTTTGCTCAAGGCTCTGATGCCTTTGGGCGCAATGCTTTCGGCGCAGTCTTGAGATCACCAGCTGATTTAGAATTTCAGATTATTTGACTTTAGAGCATAAATTATCTGCCTCTCCTGGTTGGATCACTCTACTGTTTCAGCACAGTTCCACCCACGATCTTCTTTGGATCTCTTTTCTTCTTATGGAAGAAGAGGACGGTAAAGGAAAGGAGGCCATTCTTACTGACCAGATATTGGAAGAAAAGTAGGTTAGTTTCCCCATCTTCCCATTGCCTCTCCTTATACGTGTCTCTCCTTATTTTGTATGGATGTTTGCATATCATTGGATTTATAAAAATCTGTAAACATATACCTGACACATTTGACTCTGTCTCGGTATTTAAAGAAATTTTTGTCTCATTACTTTTCTACCTAATGTGCTAATTTTCCACTCCTTTTGTTTTGTTATAACAGTTAATATTCTTGAGCCCTTATAAAGAAGTAAACATTTTAACAGAAAAAAAAAACCCCAAAAAACAAAAAAACAGGCTCTTAAACAGAGAGAACAAACTGGTGGTTACCAGAGGGAAGGTAGGTGGGGATTTGAGTGAAATAGGTAAAGAGGATTGAAAGTACAGTTACCATGATGAGCACTGAGTAATACATAGAATTGTTGAATCACTGTATTGTATTCTTGAAACTAATATAACATGGTATGTTAATTATACTGGATTAAAAAAAATTTTTTTAAAGATATGTTTTAGTTAGTTTTCCTAATTACTTCTGGAATAAATACTAAAAGATTAGAAACTATTATAGGGAGAAAAGTTTTTTTTAAATCCTCCACTAATAAAAAAACAAACAGACAAAAAAGTCAAGAAAGGAGAGGAACTAAATATTAAACAGGCAGATTAAATAGAAAATCTGAAAGAAGATGGTTGATTTAAAACCCAAGATAGGCCATCTCATTGACTCTAAGACTTCACTGATATTAAGACACATCAACACATATCATATAGAAAAAAATACTGGCAAGTAAACTATGACACTATGTCACTTACAACTTCATTTTATGTTTACTGAAAGTGCATTTTTAGATTCACGTAGACACAGATTTTTCTCACATCACTTTGGGCATACATAATGAAATTAATGAAAGTATTCCTAGGACTTTTGGACATTCCTAGTCTGATTCTTTTGAAACACTTTCTTGATTCAGACTTGTCAACATCTGTGTTTTTCTGCACATTGTTCTTTCTGCTAAGGAGACTGAGGGTGATTTTCTTCTGGGAAATTCTTCAAGCCCCTTTGCCTGGAATTTCTTTTAAGCCTCCGACACTCATTTGGCAAGCTTTAATACCAGTGCTTCTTTGAAGGTGACAATGGAAAGTTTTCAGATGTATCTTCTTTCCTTGACCCCTTCGTCAGTGGTTTGTTGACTGCAACACTGAGGATTGCAGTGGTCTAGACATGGCATCAGGAATAATAGGCTGTGTTACTTTTCAGGCATCCTGTTCTTTAAGTATTCAGATACTGGCCTCACAATGTATCAAGAACTAGACTAATACCCTTAGCAGGTTATGGAGGGCTCTTGGACATTCAAACCAGATTTAGCCAGCCTTCCTTTAGCTCAGCCATCACCCCTCTTCTACCCTTTTATGCATACAATGACATTTTTGGGGAAATTATTTTGTAGTTTAAAATTTAAATAAAATTTAAAATTTATGGCAGCAACTTTCGGCCAAAGTCATCTATGCATAGTGTTACAGTGATATGCTACTCTCTAACCTGTTCTTAGGATATCAGTCTTGTTAGCACCTTTAGCATTGGTGTACCATTTTCGGGTATATAAAAGAGCACCAGGATTTTGTCAGCACTTCCTACTGGCTGACTCAGCATTGTTTTTTCCTTAAATTTCATGGAAGTTATGCAGCTTCTGTTCAGTGTTAGTAGCAAGTTTCTGACAAACTGACATTTGCCTTAACCATACACGAATCCATAAACCAGCCTCCTATCCCATACAATTAAAAAAAATTCTTGGAGACCTTGTTAGTTTCTACTATCTTCATTTGCTTTGTTTGACTACTCAAGGGTAAACTTGTTTCATCTCAGTAACAAAGTATAACAGAGTTTTGTCTACTTGTGGTGTCTTCCTGTCTAAAGTCAGGTAAAGCCCTTTGTTGTTCCTTTACAAGAAAGAGTGAAGTTGCTGTTATTCCTTTAGGATCAAGTATTTGCTTCCCTAATATCAGCTGCTTCATTTCTCTGTTTACACAATAACTCTATTTCCATGTCAAATCATAATGTAATCCTTTTTGAAGACATTAAAAACGGCGATTAGACTCAGTTTGTGAAGTAACAACAATGCAAAAACTCAATCCGAAGAAATGGGTGTAAGAATATCTATGGTAACTTTCAGGCACAGACAGTAAAGATTATATTGCTATTGCCACTTGGCGAATCATAATTTTAAAGTTCCATTAAATGAAAAGCACTCTTTGATCTCTGAGATGTTAAACTCAGGAAATTGTGCATTTTGGAATTGTAAATACATTATCAGTAATTTGATTAAATATAAACAGAGAAAATAGTCCAAAGACAGAGATTATTAGGCTAGATTAAAAAGTGTGCGTATCTCCACACACTAATCAAAAGAAAATGTGATATAATGAGCACTGGGTATTCTATAAGATTGATGAATCACTGAATTCTACCTCTGAAACTAATACATTATAGGTTAATTCATTGAATTTAAATAAAAAAAAACAAAAAACAAAAAATTGTTGACCTGAAAAAAAATAGCTTAATTTGAAATTGAAAAAACAAAGAAAGAAAAGAAAACAAATTTAGCTATATTACTGTCGAATAGAGTAGACCTTAAGGCAAAGGGTATAAATTGACTCAAATGTATAAAAGATTAAATCTACCAAAAAGCTAGAAAATCTTAAATTTGTGTGCATTTAATAACATAGCCTCAACATATTTAAATAAAATTGACTGAATTATAAGGAAAACAGATAAATCCAAAATCATATGGCAAGATTTTTACTTACTTTCTAGTAATCATAGTTTAAGCAGACAAAAATCGTTAAAAATATAAATATTGGAGGGGTGCCTGGGTGGCTCAGTTGGTTAAGTGTCTGACTCTTGATCTCAGCTCAGGTCTTGATCTAGGGGTCATGAGTTAAGCCCCGCATTGGGCTCCTACCCACTTAAAAAAAAAGAAAAGAATATAAAAATTGGATAATTAGGAAAAGCGAATGGCTAGTTTATACTTCCATACTTTTATTGGTTAATGATGGTTTATAAACTATATTTGTTCTTTTTTTCTGTTCACATTTTTTATAGGCTCTGATTTTTTGCTGTTTTTCCTTACTGTTTAAAAATTGAAATTTGATTCATATATCATAAAATTCACACTTTTAAGTGTACAATTTCTCATATATTGACAAAGTTGTACAATCATCACTATTGTCTAATTTTAGAACATTTTTATTACCCCAAATAGGAAACCCATGCCCATTACCAGTCATTTCTCACTCCCGCCTCTGCCCACCAGTAGTCCTAAGCAACCATTAATCTACTTTCTTTCTCTATGGATTCGCTTTTTTCTGGACATTAGATAGAAATAGAATCATCTACTATGTGTCTTTTTGCATTTGGTTGTATTTGTTTTTAACCAGTTCTGTTATATTTAATTTGAAAACAAACAAGTTTCTCCTTGAACTCTCAATCTTTTGTCCTCTAAAGTTATCAAAAATTGAAACTGCTTTTGGATTTGAAATGGCAGTCCACAATTCATTATCTCCTTCCTACAAAAGTAAAAATAAATCCAGCTTGAATGAAATGCAAGTCTGGAAATCTCTGAACCTGAAATCAAGAAGGAACTTTCTCCTCCAGTAGCAAGCGTGTTAAGTTTTGATCAGAGGGCAACTGGGAGTGAAGATGTGAAATCTTTCTGGCTTTGCCTCATTTTATTGTATGTAGATAGCAAGTTTCTTTGGTGGTTAATTTTTGTATCTTTGTATCCTGGCACCCAGATCTTCTACTTCCTCTACTGATATAATTTTAAACTGGCTGAATAAGCAATAAATCATATAACAATCATTTCATACAATTGGTGTGAGCTCAAGCAATTTTATTAGCATTTCTTATTTTTAAGATTTTTTTTTTTTTGAGAGAGAGAGAGAGCACGAGGCTGTGGGGCTGGGGGTGGAAGGGGCAGAGGGAGAGGGACAAGCAGACTCCCTGCCGAGCAGGGGCCTGACTCAGGGCTCCATCCCAGGGCCCCGAGATCATGACCTGAGCCCAAGGCAGACACTTGACTGAGCCACCCAGGTGCCCCATTATTTCCGATGATATAACAGGAAAAGATCTTTAACAAAAAGAAAAAACTGGTAATAGAATTTAAGAGCTTAGAGAGTACTGAGGTTTAGTTAAATTCCCCTTTAAAAAATCCATTATTTTTAAAAATAAGAAGTGGGGAAAGTTAATTGACTGCCCTCTGATCTCATAGCAAGTGAGTGGTGCAGCTGGAATTAGAATATAGACCTAAATTTAGTTTTGCCTTACTCTTCTTAGATGTAACACCCATTTCTCTGTTCCTTGAGGATCTAAATTTACTCTTCAGATAAGCATTCTTTGTCTCTCTTTGCAGAGGAGGTTCGTGAATAACAAAGCAAAGGGAGGCAGTATGTTTTCAAATGTTAGCATGCGTCAGAATTACCTGTAGGGCTTGTTAAAACAGATTATGCCTCGGGGCGCCTGGGTGGCGCAGCGGTTAGCGTCTGCCTTCGGCTCGGGGCGTGATCCCGGCGTTACGGGATCGAGTCCCACATCGGGCTCCTCCGCTGTGAGCCTGCTTCTCCCTCTCCCACTCCCCCTGCTTGTGTTCCCTCTCTCGCTGGCTGTCTCTCTCTGTCGAATAAATAAATAAAATCTTTAAAAAAAAAAAAAAAACAGATTATGCCCCTCCCTCCCCGGTTCTCCAATTTAGAAGTCTGGAGAAAGCCTTGATAATTTGCATTTCTGACAAACTCCCAGGTGATGCTGCTGCTGCTGCCCCAGGGATCACACTTTGAGAACCGCTGCTTGAAAACAATTGTAGGCTTTGGAGTCAGTCATTCCCAGACCCAAACAATGGCAAAATGACTTACTCCTGACTGACCTGGATCAGGTTTTTTTTTTAACTGATATGTCTCAGTTTCCTGTACTTCAAAATGGGGATAATAATATTTATTTCACAGAATCATCGTAAGAATTAATTTCTTAATATAAAAAATATTTAGCATACTGTTGGTACATAGTAAACACTCAATTGATGGTTTCTATAGTTATTTATAAGTCTGGGTCCCAGTTAAAAGTTAATGAACCATAAATTCAGTTAAAGTTTTAGAGTAGATACCCAGAGATTTCTTGTTACTTAGTCATTTTGAGATGCTGAGATGTGTGTGCACGCACACACACACACACACACACACACATTCATATGTACAAACATGATCCTCGCTTGACTTGCCTTCTCATTTATGGGAAACCTAGCAGAACAACAGGAGAAGAAGAGACAAATTGCAGAAGGGATTCCACTTCCAAGATTCGATTTAACTGTAATTTATTAATCTCAGGCTTCTATTGTATATTGAAGTAAAGGTGGACACTATTTTTGAAAAAGAGCATATTTCAAAATATGGGACAGCTGCCAATTGCTGAGACAGAACTTCTTATTAATTGCCCTGTGTGTATGTGTGATACGTGGTAGAAGGAGAGAATAAGACATTGGAGGTACCGTGGGTGGAGGGGAGGAGTCTATGTGAAAGATGCTTCCAAACTCTGGGTTGCCCAAATCTAGGGCTAGTCACAGTTCCTGAGGAGGTCTGCAAAATGCAGTTACAGAGGTGTATCACTGGCTTTCTGCGGGCACATTTATAGAAAGACCATTCAAATAATGTTAGCACTTCTTCATTTTCCAACTATATGTGTACCATGTTAGGGGCCATGGAGACTCAATTAAACTTTAGAAATTGTGTAGAAGACATCAAAGTTGACTTGAGCTGTTAAGTCATAATTTGGACTTTGGGGCCATGATTACCCTTTTTAATGGTCATTTGGTCAGCCTATTTGCAGGGACCCACAGGACTCGAAAAGGTAACAAAAGTTTCCATTCAGGGTTTTTAAAAAACAACTAGCTCAATGATACTTAATTTTCTTTAAAAAGGTAAAGATAAAGCTAATAAATACATGCAAAGATGCCTCACATTATTAGCCAATGAAATGCAAATCAAAATCAAAGTGAGACACCACTTTACATCTAGTAGGTTGGCTGTAATAAAAAGACCATAACACATGGTGGTGAGGATGTGGAGAGATTGGAAGCCGCATATATTGCTGGTGGGGGTGTAAAATGGTGCTATGGAAAAGCTATACAAAAAAATGAAATACTGATTCATGGCACAACATGACTGGACCTTGAAAATACAATGCTAAATGAAAAAGGCCAGATACAAAAGCCACATGTTATATGTTTCCATATATATGAAATGTCCACAATAGACAAATCTATACCGACTGAAAGCGGATTAATGGTTGCTAGGGGTTGTGAGAATGAGGGAATGGGAAGTGACTGTTAATGGGTACAGGGTTCTTTTTGGAGTGATGAAAATGTTCTAAAAAATTAGATAGTGGTGATAATTGCACAACCTTGTGCATATACTATTATCCTCTGGATTGTACAATTTCAAAGAGTAAGTTTTGAGGCATGTAAATTACCTCTCAAAAATGAAAACCAAAAATAAAATATACACCTGTAATGGACATGAAGCATGAATGAGAAACTTTGGTTGTCATAAAAAATAATTGTGAGAAGAGGAGGTGATTCATGGTAGATATACTTTCTGTGGAGAAACAAATCATCCTTCTATTAAAGATTGAGAATGCATAGTAGCCCATCACAAGCTCCGAAAGTCTTGCAATGCTGAAAACTTTAAGCTTCATTGAGCCATCATCTCCCAAACACTTCATCCTGAAAAACATTTACTCACAAGGATCATGTTGAAGAACTAGTGTTCTAGAGGAGAAAGAATCTTGGGGTTGAGCATATGTATGTAGGAATTACCTGGAAAGTTTCTTTTTTTCTTTCTTTCAATTCTTTAAAATTAAATTTTAGTTAATTAACATGTAATGTATTATTGGTTTCAGAGGTTGTGATTCCTCAGTCTTATATAATATCCAGTGCTCATTACACGTGTCCTCCTTAATGTCCAGCACCCAGTTACCCCATCCGTCCACACCCCACCCCTCCAGCAACCCTCAGTGTGTTTATCTGGAAAGTTTTTTAAAACAGATTCTGGACCTCACCCCAGAGATTCTGATTCCAGAGGTCTTGGGAGCAGCCTGAGAATCAAGCTCCCAGGTGATTCGATCCTTCAGGTTTGAGAACTAAACTTTGAGTAGCATCTTTACCGAATAGACATATCCTGTACCTTAAACGGGTGAATTTTATGGCATGTGAGTTATATCTCAATAGAGATGCTAAAAAATTTGGTGTATTAGAAATAGCACTAAAACGTGAGTTCTAGTGATTTTGTAATGCAAGACTATGGTCTGTGAGTGAATTGTTTTCATCCAAGTTTTCTTTATCTGTAAACGAATCACTGCCCTGTTTAGGGCAACTGTCTAGGGTTGTGGTGAAAATGAGGCAGTATACTCTTCTCCAAATTGTGTTCTATGGCTAAAAATGTGACTTAAAAAATCTATGGTCAGCTAAGTTTGGGAGATTCTGAGTTAAATAATGCATATTCCACACAGCTGGTCAGACCAATATTCTTGACTTGCACCCTAACATGAGTCTGTATGTATAAAATCAATTAAATATGAGATTTTTATTCATTCTAGTCCTCCAGAGCTACTAAAGATCCATATGGCGTGGAAACTGTTTGAATAAACATAATCTGAATAATATTGTGGGAACAGCCATACTTGCTTCTCTCTTGTTTCAAGCTTGATATTTTATTGAACTATTTATCTGAAAAATTATTGAGCAAAAAGAATTTTAGCAAATGACTACTGTGATGAAATAATATTTGTAAGGCTAAGAGAATATTTTACCTAGTTGTCTCTTTAAATCAACTTATATTTATAGAGCAACTTATTTTCAAAATTAGGTTGAAGCTAAATTAAATATATCTAGAAACAATTTTGGTTCCCTAGTATTTTAATTGAAAAAAAAAAGTTTTTCCTTACTTCTCCTTTTCTTAAATTTGGTCTATTAATTTTTTAAGATTTTTGAGACCCTTATTATCATTTTTATTTGAAGCTTTTATAATTAACTAAATGTTTTCTTATACTATAAGCTGTTTAAACTTTAAAGTTTTGTTTCCTGGGGCTCCTGGGTGGCCCAGTTGGTTGGGCGTCTACCTTTGATCCAAGTCATGATCCCGGGGTCCTGGGATCGAGCCCCACATCAGGCTCCCTGCTTGGTGGGGAGTCTGCTTTTCCCTCTCCCTCTGCTGCTTCCTCTGCTTGTGGTCTCTCTCTGTCAAATAAATAAATAAAATCTTAGAAAATAAATAAATGAAATTTTGTTTCCTTTTCTTTTTAATTTTAGTTGAAAAGCATTTCTCTCCTGACTTTCTTTAGTGATCTGTATTAAGCATTATTTTGATAAGCTATAATCTATTTTTAACCTCTTTCTAGAACTATTTTGCATTAAATTTCTTGAAGTTGGTTATATTATTAACATGGCATTGGGAACACATGTAATTATAGTTTGAAGACATCTTTTCAGGACCTTACTATAATTATACCTTTATTTCAGATGAGGTGGAGGACCATCTTACTACAATATTGCTTTCTCTTGGTTTCCTGTCTACTTACTGCTCTTGAAGCTGTGCCTATAGACATAGACAAGACAAAAGTAAAAAATCCTCAACCTGTGGACAGCGCAAAGATAGAACCACCAGTAAGTAAAATGATAAAGATAACCTTGTGGGAAGAATTTTAACCAAATGTTGCTAATATTTATTACTTTAAAAATTGTACATTTAGGAACTGTTTCTGAAAGAGCAGTAAAAGAATGTTGGATAAGCATATGTTTAATATTAGACAATTTATTTAATGTAGTTCGCATATTAAATAATGCACAGGAGAATTAATCATAATGTATTTCCAATGGAGAGCTCACTAGCCAAGAAAACGTGGTATTACATTCAAAGGAGATACAGCGATGAGGAGAGACAGGTGACAGTGGAGTAAAATCAACCCACTAGTATTATTGGTTAAATTCTAATTGTCTAAGCCATACAGAAAACGTACCTTTATGTAACAATAAAACATTGCATTGGTTCTGATACAAAATTCTTCATTTGAGAAATACAGCTTTTTAACTTTGTCCCAGCTATCAGAGTAGATACGTCTCAATGACATTTTGCTAGTCTTTTTTTTTTTTTTTTAGGATTGAGATCTTTAGATGCAGGGAAGGAAAAACTTTCAGAAACATTATTGTTTGTTTCTTAATTTGAAGGATACTGGACTTTATTATGACGAATATCTTAAGCAAGTGATTGATGTGCTGGAAACAGATAATCATTTCAGAGAAAAGCTCCAGAAAGCAGACATAGAGGAAATAAAGGTAAATGTAATAAATAATTATTTAACAGACATTAGAACATCCCAGACACTGAGTTAAGTACTGGGAATACAAAGATGAGACTCTTTCCAGACTCTTGTTTATTCTGAATAAATAATATTTAGAAAAAGTTTATTAAAATGAATATATGATGGGGGTATAATATATTTTGGAGATGCAGAGCATGGACACATAATTCAGCAGTGGGGAAAGGTGGGAAGTCATTTTTCCTGATAGAGGTAATAGCATCATGCCAATAATTTCCCTCAATTATTTTGAGAGTAATCTACGTTTCCTTTGAGGAATTAATTCGATCTACGGAACTGATTTCCTGGAGTGAATAACATTTAATGTAGAACTTTCAGTGTCTCTTATCTACTTAAGTTAGGATTAAGAACATTATTTGTGGAGGATGCCTGGGTGACTCAGTGGGTTAAATGTCCAACTTTTGGTTTTGGCTCAGGTTATGATCTCAGGGTCATGAGATTGAGCCACGCGTTGGGCTCCACAGTCAGTGTGGAGTCTGCCTGAGATTCTCTCTCTCCCTTTCCCTCTGCCCCTCTGCTGCTCTCTCTCTCTCTCTCAGATGAATAAATAAATCTTTTTTAAAAAGAACATTATTATTGTGTACGTAACAGAAAAGGTGGATAATAGGAAGTACGATAGATAATCCTGGTTTGGTATGGGAATACTTTTATAACTGCTTTTCACAGTCAATTCCTATTCCCTATTGGGGCAGGGGGAGACAAAATGTAGTAAGTTAAACAGTTATTCAATGAAAAAGATATAAGAATTAAAATAGAAAATAAAACTTAAGCCAACAGAAACATTATAAATAGCTCAGCAAAGACTCTTAGGAAAAACTGGGAGAAAAATGTTAGAATTTGTCCTTTTCAGCCAAGTATTTTGATCAGTCTTTTTAAGATTTTATTTATTTATTTTGACAGAGAGAGAGAGAGGAAGAGAGCACAAGCAGGGGGAGCGGCAGGCAGAAGGAGAGGGAGAAGCAGACTCCCTGCTGAGCAGGAAGCCCGATGCGGGGCTCGATCCCAGGACCCTGAGATCATGACCTGAGCCAAAGGCAGACGCTTAATGGACTGAGCCACCCAGGCACCCCTCAGCCAAGTATTTTGAAAGGGGAATCCTACTACATTTCTTCACTTTCCAAATATTGCTGACTGGAAAGATTACGGCGTTGCCCATATGACTCCACTGAATATACTTTGATGAAGGATGTCAGTGACTTCTTAATTGCCAAATCCAGGGAATACTTTTTATTCCTCTTCTTACTGGACTCCTTTCTATTATCTCTGTGGTTCTCAGATTTTAGGGCTTGTTGAAACACGGATTCCTGGGCCCCACCTATAGACTTCGTGATTCAGTTAGGCTAGATCTTGCATTTCTAAAGTTCCCAGGTGGTGCTAATGCTTCTACTTGGGGACCACACTTTGAGAACCATTTTTCTCTGTAATAATGATGTCCACTCTGTCCTTGAGTATATTGCTCTTTTTGCTCTGTAACAGTGTATTGTCCTAGTTCTCCTTCTTACCTCTGAACATTCTTTCTTGGTCTCCCTTGTAGGGGGTTTCTTTTCTTTACCTTCCTCAGTGGGCCCCGTTGACTTAGTCCTAAAAGGTTTGTCTGCCTGATTGCTAGTTAGACTTTGTGCAGTTTGTGATTGCAAATGCATTTATAAACAAGAGAAAGTAAGGTACTAGCTATTTTGTTTCTTAAATTTTGGAACATGTATCTAAGTACTCATCTATGAGAAAAGTAATCAAAGGAGACAACCTTAAAAAGATGAATTTTGAAAAGTTATTTATATATGTAATTACTAAAGCTTAAGGTGGCCAAGATATTTTTTAAACTTACTTTATTTATTTTTTTTAAAGATTTTATTTATTTATTTGACAGAGATAGAGACAGCCAGCGAGAGAGGGAACACAAGCAGGGGGAGTGGGAGAGGAAGAGCAGGCTCCCAGCAGAGGAGCCTGATGTGGGCTCGATCCCATAATGCCGGGATCACGCCCTGAGCCGAAGGCAGGCGCTTAACCGCTGTGCCACCCAGGCGCCCCTAAACTTACTTTATTGAAATGTAATTCACATACCTTAAAACTTGCCCCTTTAAAGATTTTATTTATTTATTTGACAGAGAGAGACAGTGAGACAGGGAACACAAGCAAGGGGAGTGTGAGAGGGAGAAGCAGGCTTCCTGCCGAGCAGGGAGCCCGATGTGGGGCTTGATCCCAGGACCCGGGGATCATGACCTGAGCCTAAGGCAGACACTTAATGGCTGAGCCACCCAGACGCCCCAATACTTGCCTCCTTAAAGCATGTAATTCAGTAGTATATCTACCCATGACCATCACTATCTACTTTTAAACAGTTTCATTTCCCCCCAAAAGAAACCCTGTACCCATTAAGCCATCACTCTCCTTTTTCCCCCTCTTAGCCCTTGGCAACCATTGATCTACTTTCTATCTCTGATTTGCCTATTTTGGACATTCCACATAAATGGAGTCATGCAATATGTAGCCTTTTGTGTCTGGTTTCTTTAAGCATAATGTTTTCAAGGTTCATTGTATTGTAGCTTATATTGGTACATTCATTTCTTTTTATGTCTGAACAATATCCCACTTTATGGATATTCCATATTTTGGTTATCAGCTCACCAGTTGATAGACATTTGGTTATTTCAACTTTTATGCCAGTATGAATAATGCTGCTATGAACATTCGGGTACAAGTTTTTATGTGAACATGTGTTTCAATTCTTTAGGTATATAGCTAAGAATGGAATTGCTGGGTCATATGCTAATTCTGTGTTTAACTTTTTGAGGAATTGCCAAATTGTTTTTCAAAGTGGCTGCACCATTTAACAATTCAAGTTACATTACAAGTTCCTCCTTTGTGCTTTAATTATGCTTTCAATTATATGGTTTTTTTTTTCTTTCTCCAAGTTTTTATTTAAATTCCAGTAAACGTGCAGTGTACTATTAGTTTCAGGTGTTGAATTTTGTGATACATCACTTACATACAACACCCAGTGCTCATCACAGGAAGTGCCCTCCTTAATACCCATCACCTGTTTAACCCATCCCCCCTGCCTACCCCTTTCCAGTAACCCTCAGTGTGTTTTCTATAGTTAAGAGTCTGGTTTATAGTTTGCCTCTCTTTTCCCCCCCATATTCATCTGTTTTGTTTCTTAAATTCCACATAGGAGTGAAATCATGTGGTATTTTTCTTTCTCTGACTTATTTCGCTTAGCATAATACTCTCTAGCTCCACCCATGTCATTGCAAATGGCAAGATTTCATTCTCTTTTACGGCTAATATTCGATTTTGTGTGTGTATGTGTGTGTGTATATATATATACACACACATCTTCTCTATCCATTGATCACTTGATGGACATTTGGGCTCTTTCCATAATATATGGTTTTTACATATCTTGATTTCAGAGTTATAAACTGAGTATCTTCTGAAAGGACTGCTTTTTGTAATATCAAATTTATCTAAATTAGTCAAAAGTATTTATCACTACTTTATCATAACCCTAATTTTAATATATTGTGTCTGGTCTCAAAATGGAACGTAATAAAGCAAACGAACTTGTTAATTTTGACAGAGTGGGAGGCTAAGCAAAGAACTGGATTTAGTAAGTCACCATGTGAGGACAAAACTTGATGAGCTGAAAAGGCAAGAAGTGGCAAGGTTGAGAATGCTAATTAAAGCTAAATTGGATTCCCTTCAAGGTAAGTGCTAAAGGAAAAGTAGAGAAGTTTCAGTATTTGGTTGTTGAGGTCAGCTTATATTGTCACATACTATGTTCTTCCAGTTAAAATTTAATGTTAGTATTGATTTGGCTTCTCTTAATTTTTAAAATTTAATTTTTTAAAATAGGTAATATATTCACATCATTCAAAAATCAAAACGATTAGCCTTAAATTATTATATCAATGAAAAGTAATGAATTAAGCCACTGATTTAAAGGAGAAAGAATAACATCAAAGGAACCAAAAGAGAGAAAATCTAATTATAACAATTTCCATAGATGAAATAGAAAAATTGTTAGAGAACTAGTTCTAAAAAAACCACACCAGGCCCAGAGAGTGTCAAAAGGAATTTTGTTAAACTACTGAAGAACAGATTGTCGGGGCACCTGGGTGGCTCAGTTGGTTAAGTGTCCAGCTCTTGGTTTCTTTCTTTTTTTTTTTTTTATTAAAAGATTTTATTTATTTATTTGACAGAGATAGAGACACCAGCGAGAGAGGGAACACAAGCAGGGGGAGTGGGAGAGGAAGAAGCAGGCTCATAGCGGAGGAGCCTGATGTGGGGCTCGATCCCATAACGCCGGGATCACGCCCTGAGCCGAAGGCAGGCACTTAACCTCTGTGCCACCCAGGCGCCCCCAGCTCTTGGTTTCTGCTCAGGTCATGATCTCAGGATCGTGAGAGTGAGCCCCAGGTTGGGCTCCACACTCAGTGAGGAGTCTGCTTGAGATTCTCTTCCTTCCCTCTCCGCCTGCCCTCTCTCTTTCTCAAGCAAAAATAAATAAATCTTTTTTTTTAAAGGACAGATTGTCGATGTTATTTAAACTATTCCAGAGGATAGAAAAAGAAGGAAAGCTTTCCTACTCTTAATATGTATTGATGCCAAGACCAAACTTATTGTATGTCAAAAGTATATCATATAATAGCAAGTGGATTTATTTTAGGAATGCAAGATTGACTTAATATTAGGAAATGTAATACTATAAATCATCATATAAATAGAATTAAAGAGAAAAAATTTTTGGTGTGACAAAAGAAATCAAGAAGTCAAAGGAAAAAGGATAAGTTAGAATAAATCTTTGAAACTTCTGTCTTTTAAAATTAAGATTTGGGATGCCTGGGTGTGGCACAGTTGGTTAAGTGTCCAGCTCTTGGTTTTGACCCAAGTTGTGATCTCGGGGTTGTAAGATAGAGCCCTGTCTCATATGGGGCTCCAAGCTCAGTGCAGAGTCTGCTTAAGATTGTTTCTCCCTCTCCTTTGCCTCTCCCCACTCCCCCACTCATGCACACGCTCTCTCTCTAACATAAATAAATAAATAGATAAAATTAAGATTTGATTTTTTTTAGAGCAGTATGAGGTATACAGCAAAAGTGAAGGGAAGGTGCAGAGATTTCCCATATACCCCAGCCCCCCAAACATGCATAACCTCCTTCATTACTGGCATCACCCACCAGAGTGGTAAATTTGTTACAATTGATGAACCTACGTTGACACATCATATTCTCCCAAAGTCCATAGTTTACACTAGAGTTCACTTTTGGTGTTTTACATTCTATGGGTTTGGACAAATCTATAATGATATGTATCTACCATTATCGTATCACACAGTGTAGTTTCACTGCCCTAAAAATCCTCTGTACTCTGCCTATTCGTGCTCCTATATTCTTTTAATTTTAGACTATGAGAAGATTAAATAGCTATGAAGTAGGATTTTTAAAATGTGAAGAAATCCGCAGATAAGGAAGTAATCTCATATATAGCCATCTCTTTATCTACAGAAAAGGAGCAATTGACAAAATTCAACACCCCTTCTTAATTTTAAAAAAGTAATGAAATAGTAATCAATAGATACTTCTGTAACATGGTCAGGTACGTCTAACTCAGCCACATCATACTTAGTGGGGAAATACAAGTATGTGTTCTAACTAAAATCAGGCACAAGACAGTGATGTCCACACTCACCACTACTAATTAGCATGGCATTGGAGGTACGAGCCAAAACAATTACATAAATGAAAAAAAATTGGAGGTAAAGTAATTGAAAAGGAGTTGATAAAACCATTTCTGTATGCAGGTGATACGATTATTACTTGGAAAAATCAAAATAATTGAGTAAAAAATAGCATAACAAGAAAATTCAGCAAAGTAAACTTTATATGCAGAAATCAGTATTTTTCATATGCAACAGCCAGTTACAAGATATAATGAAAGAAAAGACTCCATTAACAAATACCAACAAAGATAAAATACCCAGAATAAACCTATTAAGAAATTGGACTTATAGACTAAAAGTTTTAAAATACTCCTGAAGGATGCAAAAGTAGACTTGAAAAAAATGAGAAGACATAACATCTTTTTGATACAAAGACTCAACATTATAAACATGTCAACTTTCCTTAGGTTAATTTATAAATTTGACATGATCAAAATAAAAATATGTACTTTTTTTTCCTGCTACTAGGCAAGTTAATTTTAAAGTTCCTATGACAAAGGAAATAAACAAAAAAAGCTATATACTTTGGAAAAAGAACAATGAAGGACTAGATAGATATGTTAGCTATTAAAATATATCACCAAGCCTCAGTCATTAGAACTGTTATGTTTTTGGCATATAAGTAGAAAGACCAGTGGAACTGAATAGAAATACCAGAAGTAAAAGTAAATACATTTAGAATTTAGTTTGAATTAAAGGTGGTATCCTTATTAGTGGGATCAAGATAGATTTTTGAAAAGAATAATGTTGATACAATTGGGTAGCCAGTTGGAAAAAGGTACAGTTAGATCTCTACCTCATTTACATTAGAATAACTACAAATGAATCAAAGATATCAGTGTAGAAAATAATACCATAAAAGCACTAGATGACAACATAGGTGAATTTCTTTATTATCTTGAAATTGCCTTTCTAATTATGAAGCAAAATCAAGAGGCTAGATTTGACGAGTGGGAGACCCTTCCAGCTGACTTTGTGACATGTCCCCATAGGCTGCTTATCTGGGTGGTTCATTGGCATTAATAAACATCTGAACATTTACTCCTGGTAAATAGTAGTCCTTAAACTTTTCATAAGAACCACCTGGGTTAAAAATGCAGTTTACTGGATCTTACCTCTAGAGATTTTGATTCTGGGGGTGAGTAATATGCATTTTAAACATGTGCCTGTCATCAGTGGGTCATATTGGAGAAAAGCTTGTGTAGAGCATTAAACTCCCTGCTGCTGAATAGACACAGAAAACAAGTACCAAATACTCCTCATCCTGAGATTAAGGATATCAATGAGAGGTAAACTGAGTCATACCCTACCACTTCAGGTGGTCAGGCATAGAAGGAGCTTCCATCCTTAAAGCTGGGCTGAAGGTATTTTGAGGTTACTTTCCTCTTAGACAACCTCCATCCCTTCAATCTTGGCAATATTTTCTCTATTCCAAATAGGGGCTGAATTTCATAATCTAAAGAAAACTGTCTGATGCTTAGAAAACTTATGAATGTTTTCTCATTGATTCAGAATTAATGAATTGAAATTTCTGATAATTTGAAGAAAGACTTAAAGGGTCCTTTTTTTTTTTTTTTGGTGTAATTTTAAAGTAAGTAATACGTTCACATGGCTGAAAACCAGAAACTATAGAAGGCATATAGCAAAAGTGCTCTGATATTTTTGTACCCTATCAATTCCCACTGCTCCAAACATGATCCTTCTATTTCTTCATTCTTATATAAGCAAATACAAATAGAAGTCCTTATTTTTCCTCTCTTTTTATGCAAAAGGTAGCATGTAATATACATTTTGTGCTTTGTATTTTTCTTATAACAACATATTTGGAGATCTTTCTGTATTAGTCTATAGAGACCATTTCATTAAAAAAAGTTTTTTTTTACAGCTGCATAGATTTCCATTATATGGATATGCCATAATTTATTTAACTAGGCCACTGGTGATGGATATTTGGGTTATTTCTAGCAAACACTCTTGTACATATCTCACTATCTGTGTAAAATTATCTGTAGGGATGAGTTCCCTACAGAGAAACTATGTATGTGTATTTATAGTTTTGATAGATGTTGCCACCTCCACAGAGATTGTATCAGTACACACTCTTCTGTTATAATTTCTCACATCCTGCTAATAGTATGTATCTTCAAACTTTAAGAGTTTTACCATTCTGCTAGATAGTATAATAGTGTAGTTTTAATATGCATTTCTCCTATTTTGAGTGAGGTTAAATATCTTTTCATGTATTTCACTGTCTGGTCACATCTTTTAGGCCTGGGTCTTAGGACAAATCTTTTCTTCATAAGTAAAATTCGTGCAGTGCCCTACAAAGAATTCAGCGACATCTTAATTTAACTAAATTCAGCAGTTTCTTACTTTCTCATATAACAAAATGTTCCGGGCTCATCTTGTACCTATCCTGCCCCAGGTCTGGAATGAACCATTTCTCTGAGGATTCCTGGTTCTTTTCAGTGGGAAGTAACATCACAGACCAAAGACTGGCACTAAGTGTGCTCATTGCTTCTGGAATATATTTTCTTTATTTTTTTAAAGATTTTATTTATTCATTTGAGAGAGAGAGAAGCACAAGCAGGGGGAGGGGCAGAGGCAGAGAGAGCAGCAGATTCCCCGCTGAGCGGGGAGCCCGACACTCCGGGCTCAATCCCAGGACTCTGGGATCATGAGCTGAGCCGAAGGCAGATGCTAAACCAGCTGAGCCACCCAGGCGCCCCTGGAATATATTTTCTTATTGACATTTTCATCAGACAGAGGTAGGAGATTTATGTAGGTCCATATACATTGACATATACAAGCACACACATTTTTAGATGTATAAATGTATGTGTGTGTGTACCTGTAAAACATACATGCATACATGTGTACATATTCATATTTTGGAAATAAGCTCATGCAGTGCTAATTCTCATCTATGTCCAGAGATTTCTTTCTTTTTTTAAATTTAAATTCGATTAATTAACATATAATGTATTATTAGTTTCAGAGGTAGAGGTCAGTGATTCATCAGTCTTATAGAAGACCCAGTGCTCATTACATCATGTGCCCTCCTTAATGTCCATCACCCAGTTACCCCATCTTCCCACTCCCACCCCCTTCAGTAACCTCAGTTTCTTTCCTATGATTAAGAGTCTCTTGTGGTTTGTCTCCCTCTCTGATTTTGTCCTGTTTTATTTTTTCCCCTCTTCCCCTCTGATCCTCTGTTTTGTTTCTTAAATTCCACATATGAGTGAGATCATATGATAATTGCCTTTCTCTGATCGACTTATTTTGCTTACCATAATACCCTCTAGTTCCATCTACATTGTTGCAAGTGGCAGGATTTCATTTTTTTTTTGATGGCTGAGTAGTATTCCATTATGTATATATATATATAGCACATCATCTTTATCCATTCATCTGTTGATGGTCATCTGGGCTCTTTCCATAGTTTGGCTATTGTGGACATTGCTGTTATAAACATTGGGGTGCAGGTGCCCCTTTGAATCACTATATTTGTATCTTTGGGTTAAATACCTGGTAGTGCAATTGCTGGGTCCTAGAGTAGCTCTATTTCCTACTTTTTGAGGAACCTCCATACTGTTTTCCAGAGTGGCTGTCCCAGCTTACATTCCCACCAACAGTGTAAGAGGGTTCCCCTTTCTCCATATCCTCGCCAATATCTGTCATTTCCTGACTTGTTCATTTTAGCCATTCTGACTGGTGTGAGGAGGTATCTCATTGTGGTTTTGATTTGTATTTCCCTGATGCCAAGTCAGAGATTTCTTTCTTGCCTTCCATGATTCCATATTTGTACATTCCTTTCTCCTGAGAACCCTGACTTTTAACAAATCAACGCATGTACCTATTTTGTTCATTTCTATAATCCAACTGAAATAGTCCATATTCACTTTACCCATTCAACTATAATAAGCTGTTGCTTGTTTGTTTGTTTGTTTTTAAGTAGGCTCCATGCCCAGTGTGGAGCCCAAAGTGGGGTTTGAACTCACAACCCTGAGATCAAGACCTGAGCTGAGATCAAGAGTCAGATGCTAGGGGTGCCTGGGTGGCTCAGTAGGTTAAGTGGCTGCCTTAGGCTTGGGACTGTGCCCCGTATCATTAGGCTCCCTGGTCAGTGAGGAGTCTGCTTCTCCCTGTCTCTCTGTCCCTGCCCCTATCCATGCTCTCTCTCTTTCTCTCAAATAAATACATAAAATCTTAAAAAAAAAAAAAAAAAAGTCAGATGCTTAACCAGCTGAGCCAGCTAGATGCCCCAAACAGTAGCTTGTTTTATTTTATTTTATTTTAATTTAATTTAATTTATTTTATTTTTTTCTTAAAGATTTTATTTATTTACTTGTCAGAGAGAGAGAGAGCACGCACAAGTGGGGAGAGCAGCAGGCAGAGGCAGAGAGAGAAGCAGACTCCCCGGCTGAGCGGGGAGTCCAACGCGGGGCTCGATCCCAGGACCCTGGGATCATGACCTGAGCCAAAGGCAGACACTTAACCTACTGAGCCACCCAGGTGTCCCAGTAGCTTGTTTTAAAAAATTATTCACAAAGAGAAACAATTGATAGTTCTTTAAAAATAAGTATCCAAATGAATTTACCTGAATTAGATTTTTATGTTTCCATGAAGGATTCACTGGCATAGCATACAAAAATTCCTTCATATAAATTTTAGAACAATTTTTTTAATAAATTCTATTTAGCAGGGGTGCCTGGGTGGCTCAGTCGTTAAGCGTCTGCCTTTGGCTCAGGGCGTGATCCCAGAGTCCTGGGATCGAGCCCCACATCAGGCTCCTCCGCTGGGGGCCTGCTTCTTCCTCTCCCACTCCCCCTGCTTGTGTTCCCTCTCTTGCTGGCTGTCTCTATCTCTGTCGAATAAATAAATAAAATCTTTAAAAAAAAAATTCTACTTAGGAGCCACCTGGCTGGCTCAGTTGGAAGAGGATGCGACTCTTGATCTCGGGGTTGTGAGTCTGAGCCCCACTTTGGGTGTAGAGATTGCTCAAAAATAAAATACTAAAAAAAAGAGAAATTCTGCTTAGGTCTTTTTTTTTTTTAAGATTTATTTATTTAAGAGGGCACGAGAGCTCTGAGGGCAGTATTTTAGAGTTTATCTAATTAAAATTAGGAAATATGGTAGTTTTACAATAACAAAAAAGTTTTTACCCTTGATTATACTGATAGCCAACTAGCCTTTCTAGAAGTAATATAAAAGTGTACATATGTTGTCTTCCTTTCTAGATTCAAGGACATTACTTTTGCCTAGAATAACAATATGTACAATATTCTAAAAGAAAATATGGATGCTTAATCTGAAATTTTCTTATAAATGAATGAATATTCTTATAAAATCCTACAGGAATAAATATGAATACTTATTCTTATATATCATTTATATTAACGTTTCTAGCTTTTAGTACTTTATCATTTATAGTTTTCTCATTTTCTTTCAGATACAGGCATAGACCACCATGCTCTTCTAAAACAATTTGATCACCTAAACCACCTAAATCCTGACAAGTTTGAATCTACAGATTTAGATATGCTCATCAAAGCGGTGAGAATAATTCCAAAAAATGTCATTGTTGTGCCTTTGAGGTTTTGTCATTTGATAAGTAAATTCAATGAAGTGATAATATAACATTTAGATACTCTCAAGAATATTTTTATTTTATTTTATTTTTTAAAGATTTTTTTTATTTATTCGACAGAGAGAGAGACTGCGAGAGAGGGAACACAAGCAGGGGGAGTGGGAGAGGAAGAAGCAGGCTCATAGCAGAGGAGCCTGATGTGGGGCTCGATCCCAGAACACCGGGATCACGCCCAGAGCCTAAGGCAGACGCTTAACCGCTGTGCCACCCAGGCGCCCCTCAAGAATATTTTTAAAGGGAGATAGCTTACCCTTTATTACTACAGATAATAATATGGACATAATGATCTATAACCCCTTGCCCACAATTCCAAAATCCAAAGCACTATGAAGGCTGACATCTGGTTTCAACTATAATAAGGCTATTTATAGTTTTTATTTAGTCTACATGATGTGACTATTCATAGACTTTGCTGAGGAAGTATTAATCTGTTTGGTTATAGACTCTGCAAGGATATTATACAATATGGCATATATGCCATATACTCTTTCTGAAATCTAGAACATTCCGAAACATGGGCTCTGGGATTTTAGATAAGAGTTTGTAGACCTCTCGTGTTGTACTGTATGGAGTTACCAAAATGGATATTGTAGCTTGGATGTGAGTTTAGTTAAGTGCTTAGAAACCGTTCTAGTTTTCTATACCGTACAGATTTGATACAGTCCCTTCTTTTAAAATCAATTTATATATTACTTACTTATGAGGAACTTTCTAAAGTTGAGGCTTGCTTTGAACTATGAATTTCTTTTAATGCCTACGTTCTGGTAATAATGACTAAAATGGCAGAATTTAAAAGAGGAGTCTAGTGTTTTCTGGACCTTCTATACTACCTTCTGTTAGAGTATGCTGTATGCAAGAAAACCCTTATTTATATTTTCAAATACTCCTTGTTATTTAGTTGAAATGTTACATTATAGGCCACAAGTGATCTGGAACACTACGATAAGACTCGACATGAAGAATTTAAAAAATATGAAATGATGAAGGAACATGAAAGGAGAGAATATTTAAAAACACTGAATGAAGAAAAGAGAAAAGAAGAAGAATCTAAATTTGAAGAAATGAGGAAAAAGCATGAAAATCATCCCAAAGTTAATCATCCAGTAAGAATTATGACTATAAGAAACCATAATTAGATGACGATACTTCTTTGAGTATCAGATAGTAGAATTTCATGATAAGTTATTAGTACTTTAGATTCTTATTTCTGCATAGTTTCTCAAATTTGTATTTATTTTCAGTCTGTATACATAGATTATATTTTGTTTTGAGCATTTTTTAAAAATTGATTCACAGGGAAGCAAAGATCAACTAAAAGAGGTATGGGAAGAGACTGATGGATTGGATCCTAATGACTTTGACCCCAAGACATTTTTCAAATTACATGGTAACAGATTTGATACAAATATTAATATTTATGTCTGCTGTTGGAAAGATTATAGTTGCTTTATTCTTAACTGATTTTTGCCAAGGTCTGCTTATGAGTCCTATTGACAGTAAATGTTTAGAATTTTTCTCTAGGGTAAAGGAATAATCTCTATTGCTGACCTGTAGCATAAACTACTTTAAGACAGTAGCTGTGTCTTTTACCTGCTTTAACTGTTGACTCATTATGACTTAATGTAAGGTTCTCTGTAAACTGAAGGTATTTCTGTGACTAGCTAGGTTATATCTAGCACACTTCATGCTATAATATTAAAATTTACTTTTTTTCCTATAGCATATTGTTTCACTTTATATTTTTGAAAAAACTGGTTAAGACGTATTTTTCTAAACAAAACTCGTATGAATTATAAATTAGTAGTAAATTGTTATCAGTTGGACTGATCTGAGGCTTCATAAAAAAGGAAGAAACATCTTTCTGTAGCATATGGATGCTTGTGGTAGTACCAATTTTGCAAGCCAGCTGTGAAGAGTTGTATTTTCATTATTGATTTTTGAAGGCATTAAAATCAGTTTTTGCATTTGTGACTTTTAAACTTCAGATGTCAATAATGATGGCTTCCTGGATGAACAAGAATTAGAAGCCCTCTTTACCAAAGAGGTAAATGAGTTAATTTAAGTGTTCGGTGTTTTTGCTCTCTTTCTTGCTTCCATTATTTTCCTTACTTTTATGTTGGTTTTAAACTTTTCTTCTTAGTTGGAGAAAGTATATGACCCCAAAAATGAGGAGGATGATATGGTGGAAATGGAGGAAGAACGGCTTAGAATGAGGGAACACGTAATGAATGAGGTATGTTTTAAAATTTTGAGATTATATGTTATTTCAATGGATTATTCAAGTTCTTGCAATAAGTCTTACCATGAAGTGGAAAATAAATACACAGAATAGTTATTTGATTGAGTTTTGCATTTTTGATCCAGAATATTCGGTAGACTCCCTTGGTGTAGATAAAATTATTTTATAACTAATTTAAAATATTTTAAAATTTAAAAGGTTTTTATTTAAGAGATTAAGATGCTGTTGCATGTCTTCTAGAAGTAAAAGATAATGTAGTCCAATATTTGATATTTTAAAAGGCTGTGTTTTTATTAAGAAAATCCAAAAATCCAATACCATAATGGTTTATAACAAGGTGTTTATTTCTTGTTCACATTATTAAGCTGATAACTTTGGTCATGGACATCAGAGGCTAGTAACTAAAGGCCACTGTTTTGTGTCAGTGATTTTCACCTGATATTTGAGCTATTGGTGATGATTGGGATTTCTGTTGACTGCTGGCAACCCAAGTGTCAAATGAATTTCTTTGGCCATTATCTAGTTCACTTTTGTAACTGAATGGCTATAAGAGCCACTGAAGAGGATTGGGAGCGATTGTCAACTTTAGTTTTGATTTAGTTAGTTGTTTTTAAGAAAAAAAAAATGTTGAGAGCATTTTAACGTAAACTCCTTAACTCTTGGCTAAAACAGTCCTCTTTCTGGAAAGGTTATTTTTCTTGGGATTATACACGGTTTGGTGAGGGAGGAAGACCGTAATAGCCTGAACAGTCAGATAAGCAGACTCAAGTGTGGTGATCTTTGAGTATTAGGAGTATAGATATCTCACTGTATTTTCAAATCTGAAGAATACAGAAGATAGCAATACCTATTTTCTGATTCTAATGTAATGTTGATGTGCTTGTTTTCGCACCCCCTCCCCCCGTTTCTGTGGACCCTAGGCTAGCCTTAATTGCTGTATGTTTGTGTAATAGCATCTATTAGAAGACAATTTCTAGTAATATGAGAGCTATTTTATTTTACATATACTTTTTTTTTTTTTTTAAATCAGGTTGATGCTAACAAAGACCGATTAGTGACTCTAGATGAGTTTTTGAAAGCTACAGAAAAAAAGGAATTCTTGGAGCCAGACAGCTGGGAGGTAATAAAACCTGCTTGAAATGTGATGTATGGTTAAAGAAATTCTACGTCAATTCATTCTACTTTTAACTTTTATTTCCCATTAGGTTTGCATGTAGAGCCTTACTGTCTGGGCTTTTCAATAAAATGTCACTGTAAAATAGTGAACTTGATTTTTTGGAAAGCTCGTGGCGATTGACCTCTTATTTGTAATCGTGTTATATATAATTAGAAGTCTTTTTAAAAATTTTACTTTTTCTAAGTGTAAAATAGTGTTCCTTCTTGAAAATTAGATATATAGATACATTTAAAGAATAAACTAGAAGTTACCTATAATTCTACCATCCAGAGTTAGACAATTTATGCATTGCATTATACTGATTTGGAAATGGTTTGTATTTTTAATATGTGCATATATAGCATGCAATATATAGTGAACTGTCCCATTTTTATTTTTTTAAATTTTATTTATTTATTTAAATTTATTTTTGAGAGAGAGAGAGAAAGAGAGAGAGCAAATGAGGGGGAGGAGCAGAAGAAGAGGGAGAGAGAGACTCTTAAGCAGGCTCCATGCCCAGTGCGGAGTCTGAGGTGGGGCTGAATCTCACCACCCTGAGATCATGACCTGAGCTGAAATCAAGAGCCAGATGCTCAACTGACTGAGTCACCCAGTCCCATTTTAAATTTACATATACACATAAACTCCTATCTATCTATGTATATTTTTTTAAGATTTTATGTATTTATTTGAGAGAGAGCAAGAGTGGGAGAGCATGAGCCGTGGGAGGGGCCGAGGGAGAGGGACAAGCAAACTCCCTACTGAGCTCGGAGCCCATGCAACTCAAACTCGCCTCTCAATCCCAGGATCCTGAGACCATGACCCGAGCCCAAGTCAGAGGCTTAACCGGCTGAGCCACCCGGGTGCCTCATCCTGTCTATATATTCTTAAAATGGCTTCATACTGTATAAATGTCTTTGTATGTTTGGGAAATCCTGTGTTTTTAATGTTAACAATATTTCATGATGCCATGCCTCAAAAAACAGTTTAGAAATGACTCCTTAGCATGCAATTGTGTGATTATAGCATTTAATTTATATAGCCATTGGAACAGATTTAGCTGTTTGGGTCAATTCCAATTTTTTTTTTTACTGTAATAATTAACACTATGATGACTGTCTACTTGTTCATACATTTTTGGGCATCTGTAATAATTTCCCTGGGATTAATTCCTAGGGATAGAACTATTCTCAAGGTTTATTACCATTTTTAGTTTCTAAATATGTCTTGTCAAATTGCTCCAGAAAGGCATACCAATTTATTCCATAGCTTACTGTGCATACACATTTTAAAAAGAATAGTTGAGAGGTAAAACCAGAAGAGACTGAAAAAAAAATTGTCATTTCCTATACAAAATATAAAAGATTATCATTTCGGCTAGATTTTTAATTGTCCAGAAAATAGTTTGAGATAGAGTGACCAACTGTCCTGGTGTAGCCTTTACTGAGGATTTTCCTGGGATATGGAAGTTTTTGGTGCTGAAACGAGGACAGTCCCAGGATGACAGTTTATTGTCTTCAAGATTAAAGAAATCAGCTTTTTTTGTCATGTTTTTGTCTAATATTTGTAATATTTCTGGACTTTGGTGAAGAAGAAAAAGAATGCTAAGATATTTGAACATGCATTCCCTTTATTGCTTCTGGAAAACTAGATCAATAGATAATTACATACTTTTTTTTTCATTTTAACATAATTTTAGATTTGCAAAAGAGTTATAAGAATAGACAAGGATTTCCTGAATACCCTTCCCCCAGATTTCCCATTTTACTACAGTTATTCTCTCTCTTTATCTCTCTTTCTCTATTTTTAATCTGTGTGTATGTGTATTTATATATAATGTAATATTTTTTGAGAGTAAGTTGTACATGGTGCTGCTTTAACCTTAAATACTTGAGTGTGTATTTTTTTGCAAACAAGGATTTATCTTGCATAATCACAGTAAAATTATCTATGGCTACACACATAAAACTCTTTTCCAGTCTCTAGACTTTATTGAGATTTTTGTTAATTTTACTAATACTGTCCTTTATAGCAAAAGAAAATCCATATACTGAATTTAGTTGTAATGTCTTCCTAATCTCCTTTAATCTGAAACAGTTCCCGAGTCTTTGTATCTCATGGCATTCATATTTCTAAAGAGTGCAGACCAGTGATTTTGTACACCATCCCTCAGTTTGAGTCAGTCTGGTGTTTCCTGACGATTCCTAGTTTTGGTAGGAATACCACCAAAGTGATGCTGAGTGTGTCATATGAAGCATATGCTGCTGGTTATTTTCATAACTGGCAATGTTAATTTTGATTATTTGGTTAAGATGGTGTCTACCAGGTTTTCTATTTTCTCTTTTGTAATTTAAATAGTATTTTGTCTAGCCCACCATACTGCCAGAATCACAAGTCAGCATTTTATAAAAAAGTCACTTGACATCATATCAAAAGTATTTCCAAATATGAATTGTAAGCATTACTTTAATAGTTATGGAAGTGCTTAACTGTATTCGGGGGGCCGGACATCCATTCTGTATTTTTTTTTTAAGATTTTATTTATTCATTCGACAGAGATAGAGACAGCCAGGGGGGGAGGGAACACAAGCAAGGGGAGTGGGAGAGGAAGAAGCAGGCTCATAGCGAAGGAGCCTGATGTGGGGCTCGATCCCATAACGCCGGGATCACGCCCTGAGCCGAAGGCAGATGCTTAACCGCTGTGCCACCCAGGCGCCCCCATTCTTTTACTGTTTATTTAAAAAAGATAATGCTGCTATAAACACATTTTTATATAAAGTTTTTATGTGTTGAGGGCTATTTTATAGGATGGATTCTCAATGTAACCCAACCAAGACCAAGGGACACTTTTTAGGGCAGTTGATATGTTTGTAAAAGTATTTTTCAGAAGAATTGTACCAATTTTCATCACCACCACTGTTTCAAAAAAAAGTCCTCGAGTGTATACTTTGAGATTCATTATGTACTAATTTTAGCCTCCTTGGATGATTCTAGCCAGAATCAGTTATTACAATGGCTATCGACAAATGGTGATTTTCTAATCGTCATTCGTTCTACATTTATTATTAGTTGGCTTTCTACAGTAAGGAAAAGCTATCGCTTCCCCACCTCTGTTTGAGTGTAGATCCATGGCTTCTTATTTTATTCAATAAGGTTGAATCCTTACTATCATTCTTTATTTTGATGCTCAAATTGCCCCAGATTCGGCTAGTGGGAGTTACTTCAAACTGACTTTTGTATCCTTTTGGCATGTTACCTATCATTCTTTGAGGACTTCCTTACTTTTTAGCATAATAAGATGTTCACGGCTCATCTTGTTCTTTTTCCATCCCACCTCTGGAATCAGCCATTTTTCTGAGGAACACTGGTCCCATTTAGTGGCGATCGCTATCACAGACTGGGATCTGGACACTGGATGTGTTCCTTGCTACCAGAGTGTCTTTGCTTCTAGGCTTTGTCAGATAGCAGAGTTGGGTAGTTTAAAAAAAACATATAAATGTGTGTGCGGGTGTGTATATTTATATTTATATATATATATATATATATATATATAGTTATATTTGTATTTTATGTATCTGTATATGCACGTATTACACACATATGCAGATGCACTTACATTCATATTCATCTTGATATATTTAGGTATCAATATACATTAAAACTCAATCAGCTCATTGGGGCTCCTGGGTGGCTCAGTCAGTTAGGCATCTGCCTTCGGCTCAGGTCATGATCCCAGGGTCCTGGGACAGAGCCCCATGTGGGGTTGCTGCTCAGTGGGGAGTCTGTTTCTCCCTCTCCCTCTGCTCCTCCCCCGTTCAAGCTCTCTCTCTCTCTCAAATAAATAAATAAAATCTTAAAAAAAACCCCACAAACTTAATGAGTTCACACTGAAAGCTCCTTATATTTCAATCCAGTGCCTCCAATTCCAGCACAACATCCTATCTCTTCCTCTTTCCATATTTCATATGAAACCTGGCTTCCATTTTCCACAATATTATTCCACTTATTTCCTCAGTCCTAGGATGTACAAAGTGTTTCAATTTGCTAAACTCTGCAAAACAAGAATTTATGATTTGTTTAGATTTTTGTTGTTGTTTTTAACCTGAGCATATAGTCTAGATAACTGTGATTAAGTTTTTGGGTTAGTTCTTTTTTCCCCTTCCCCTTCTGTTTTATTCACTTAAAATCAAAGTATAATTTATTTTCTTCTGTTTATAGTCAATTTGGGTTTCCCTGTCCTTGTGGATTTTCTTTCTTCTCTTTTCTTGAGTATATGAAACACTGACAAGTTTCTAAAAATCAAACCTGTACTAAAAAAGGTGTTTTCGGAGAAGCGTGATTTCTTTTCCCTCATTCTCTCTGTCCTTTCTACCCAGTTCTCTTCTTTGTTCTGTAGGTAACCAGTTTCATTAGCCTTGGATTTTTCGTTTTGCTCAAATACATAGATATATATTTTCTTACTTCCCCTTTCTTACCGAAAAGGTATATTACTATATATACTCTTGTACTTTGCTAATCATAGAATTTTAAAGCTGAATCAAACCTTGTTGTATATCCAGGATTATTCTTTCCTCATGTTTTTTTTCTTTTTAGACATTGGATCAGCAACAGCTCTTCACAGAGGAAGAACTGAAGGAATATGAAAATCTTATCTCTTTACAAGAAAGCGAACTTAAGAAAAAGGCAGATGAACTTCAGAAACAAAAGGAAGAGCTACAGCGTCAGCATGACCAACTGGAGGCTCAGAAGCTGGAATATCATCAGGTGGTATTTATAAAATGATCATGGCATTAAAAAGAACTTTAGGTGCTTTGCTAAAGACATGTGTTTTTTGTAATATAATCTTTCAAAGTCCTATTAGCTACAGTATTTTGAATTTTAGTATTTTTAGAAAGTGCTTTGTTGAATATTAATCTAAAATTTAGAGTTTGAATATCTCATTTTGGAAAACACTTTTCAGTTAGTTTGTTGTGGTTTGTCAAAGGTCATGAGAAAATAAAAGAATACTTACTTTTAAGACGTTCTTTTTCCATGCACTAGGTTGTACAGCAGATGGAGCAAAAAAAATTACAGCAAGAAATTCCTCCATCAGGGCCTGGTGGAGAATTGAAGCTCCAGCCACGTATGTAACTTAATTTTTTTTGTTTAAGGAAATAAAAAAAAATTGAATAAACTGAAATTTACATTTATTACAAATGTAATTTCAAATCATTAATATCTATGGTATTTACTATATATTTGTGGAAATAGTGCAACTTGTACTGCAGAAAAATGAAAAGCCTTCTAAAATGTCTATCATCAGCACATTTCAAAAGCTATATAATTTGATAGCTATATTTATGGTGAAATGATTTATTTCAACATTATTCACAATTCTTTCTAATCAGTTATCATTATTGTCAGAGAACATGGTTTTTTAATTGTAATCTGTGATTAAGCATATTTTAAAAATGCTTATTTATATTTACATATATACATATATAAGATATATATATCTTTATATATAATTTACATATATTACATATATAATTTATTTAATAATATATATTATAGTAAATATAATTTACATATATTATATATATACATATATATGAGAAGATTCAGAATAAAAGGAGATATCTTTAAAATGAGAGCATTTTTTTTTCAAACAGACATTTAAAGTCCGAAGTCCATCAGAACGTGGAAGAAAACTGTTAAGTCAACATCTGTGTCGTCTTTTTACCACCCTTCCTTTTTTTCTGCTCAATAAATATTTTAAAGCATATATGGAATAAAGGAAGATACTTTTTAAATGAGAACGCATCTTTTCAGGACACAGATATTTAAGGATTGAAGTCCACCACAACCAGGAAGAATACAAACTCAGTATCTGCTCTCACTTTCATACCTCTCTTCTTTTTAATTTGTTCTCCTTTAATGATTTAATTAAATGGCCATAATTATGCCATAAGTTAATGAAACTAGCAGTAACTGTTTAAGTGAGAACATTCTGTATTGCTTTTAAAGTAAATTTATATTGTTGTCACTCATAAAGATAGTCTTTTATAGGTGCTTATCATCCCCTCTCTTGATAAAAGTCTCTGTGATGTTCATAATTTTTCTTCTGAGAAGACCACACTTTCCCCCAGTGTTTCCTCTTAACTTCTCCTACTTCCAAACCTTAACTGCTAGAAATTCTTCTACTGAATAGCTTTTGCTACCACTTCAGGTCATGTTTTGGTTCATATTTTTGCTTTCTACTCTATTACTTAAGATCAGGTTCTGCTACAAAAAAAAAAAAAAAAAAAAAACAAACCCAGAAAAACCAAAGATAACAGTGTTTTAAACTAAATAGGAATTCTTCCCTCTTCCATAAAGGAAATCTGGAGGTAGGTGGTGTCCAGGTTCCTACCTCTCTGCTCTGTTATCCTCAGTGCATGGTTTTTATCCTCAAGTTACCTCATTCTCACTGTCCAAGATTGCTTTTGAAGGCAGTGGGCAAGAGGAGGAAAAGGAACTCCGCCCCCCCGCTACTAGGGAAGCTGAGAAAGCCATGTGGCATTGGGACCAGCTAAAAGTTAGGATCTTTAACTAAAGAAGCGGGTCATGTTTGGTAGGCAACTTTCAGTGTTAGCCCGGACAGCTTTATTGGCTACTTATGTATCTGTATACGCTCTTCTGAAACATAGAAAACATTACTTGCCCAGCCCCAAAAGGAAATGCCCCACATCCAATCCATTATTGCATAGAGCTCGAAGACCATGATACCCTTGTATAGTCCCCTCTGGCGGGTTAGGATGTGGCACCTCATGTTCCGGCCATCCACAAACTAAAAAACAAGGTGTCTGCCTCCTGAGTACCAAATGCATAGTGGTGGGATAGGGACAGGACAACTGCAATAAAATGGACTTTTCAGAAGAGGGGACAATAGCCACTGATCCATAACACTTAAAAGGTACTGCTTGGCCAAAAATAAGGTCTCTCTGCTCTGTCTATAAATACATTCCTTGGTTTTTGCATCAGGAAACCCCTGATTCACTTTTGTGGGAGGAATTCCCTTGTCGAATGTCCTCAAGGGCCCTTGGTGCTGCCTTCTAGGAAGTTTTTATTGTCCATTAATTTTCAAGGACACATTTGAGCAGGCATTGGAAAGTGTGCTGGTCTTGGGGGCTGGACAGCTTTAGTTCTTCACTTCCTGTTATGGTGGGTTAGGGGCTTGGGAATTGTTCTAGATAGTTACAGGCTGTTGCTGGCCAGGTTTGGGGTTTGTGTTCGTTTTGGTTTTGGTTTTTGGCAAAAAAAAAAGTTCCCTAAAAACTTAGTATGTTTCTGGTCTGTCTTTTGCAATTATTACCATGAGTCACCACAAAGATCTTGCCAAGACACAGTTTTTAACAAAGAACATCATCTTTTACTTGCTGGCTTCTGTGCTCTCTCTCTCTCTCTCCCCTTGGGTCTTAAATGAATGGTACCTCCTTGGGACCATTTTAAACTGTAGGCTTGGGTGGGATGGCAACAATCGGAGTCTGATCTCTTTCCTTACGATGGCTCCCATTACTTGGCAGAAGATTCTTAAGAAAGGTTGAGGCAGAAAAAGGAAAGGCAGAAAAAGGTTGAGGAAGCTTTAGCAGCTTCCTCAGAACCTTAACTTTGTAACTATTTCAGTTTGGAGTGTGGTAGTAGCTAACTTTTTCAATTTTTCAGGGCTCCAGATTGGGGACTCTTGTCAATTTATTTTGTGGAGAGCCATTCCCTCGGCAAAACTCTGTTCCTTTCCATCTCTGCAGTCTTTTAACCCTAGCCTGAGTCACATGTCTCCTGTAAGACTTTGCTGAAAGAGGCTAGAAGCAGCCCACACATGCTAGCATTCCGAAGTTCTACCACTACTTCCTCTAATACCTTAACCTTAGTGGCACGAGGTCTCACTGCCCAAAACCCTACCTCCTCAGCTAAGCTAACTCCATATTTGAGATCCTTTTACTGGCTGTACCTTACTTCTAGCTACCAAATTCTGTATAGGTCAGGATCCCTGGTTGTAGATAAAGGAACCTTCTTTGGCTATTAAACAGAAGGGGCTTGATTAAGGGGTGCTTGATTAAGGGTAGCTCACAGAATCTTTGGGAAGGCGGATGAAACAGAACCGAGGCTGAGCCTCAAAGGAACTACATCACAAGAGTGGGCTGCCAAAGAAGCTGCTGCTTTTGGAACGATCGAGAAGCTGCCTGTCAGTTCAAGAAGCCTCCTGGGGGATTAAGGACGCCATGTATGGTTGGCAGCTCTAGAGCTGTAGCCCCTCTGCAGTGCTTTGTGTTGGCAAACGTGGACGCCTCCTGTGCTGCCTCTCTCCCCATGTAACTTGGTTCTGAGCAGAAGTCTCAAGTGAGTGCATCTGACTGATTGGACTAATCATATCTGGAACCCTAGCTGCAGGGGATGTTGGGAAATCATAGTATTTAACTTCACTACCTCGGTAGTGCAGGAAGGCATGTGTAAAGCCGTTGAATGAGCCAATCTGTTGTAACATCTCATAATTTTACATTGTGTCTCTTCACATTAATAATTTTTAAAACTCTTAGTCCTCAGTCTACGGAATTTTTAAATAATCGGTGCATGCTCCAAAGATACCTTAGGTTTTTTTTTTTTTTAAATCACAGATCCCACGATTAAATGTAGCAATCTGGAAAAGTTTTGCTTATATACAGCTTTAAAAAAACACACACACAAAAATCACTCAGTAGAGTAATGCTGTGTTTCTTTAGAGATGGAGAAGGATTCCTCTCTGTATTGTTTAAATTGTAGGAAACATTACAACATGATCTGGCATATCCTTTTGTTGATGACTCTATCTGTGACAAGAAACTGATGAGACAGGGATTCACCCAGGGTAAACACTTTTAGATAATGGACTGCGGTTCAATCAGAAAGGAGTTGGAGACGACAATATCGTACTATGATTACATAATATGATAAATATGGATACAGGGTAATCATATGAGAATATATAAATGTATCAAAGTAACATGTTGTACATCTTACATTTACATGATGTTATATGTCAAATATAGTAAATTAAAAATATAATTGGAGGAGAATTTAGAGACGTTTCTTAAAATGATATTTTGGTATGAGTAATAATAGGTGGATATTACATAGTCATACCTCACAGTTTCTAGCAAATTATCATAATTTATATTATTAAAAAAAGAATGTGGGGCACCTGGGTGGCTCAGATGGTTAAGTGTCTGCCTTGGGCTCAAGTCCCGACCTCAGGTTCCCGCTTCAGCAGGTGAGTATGTTTCTCCACTCACCCTGCCCCTCCCCCTACTCGTGTGCTCTCTCTCTCTCTCTCAAATGAACAAATAAAAATCTTTAAAATAAAAAAGAAAAGAATTGTTAGCCCAAGATTGTCTATGGACTTAAGGAGTTCCAGTTGTTATGAATATTGGGCATTTATGAGCCAATATTTTTTCCTACAGAGTTGCTAATAGTATTCTTTACAGCTCTGTTAGAAAATATTGGTCTTATGTTTAATTTATACCATTCTTTTTTTAATTTTTAAAAATTTTATTTATTTGAGAGAGAGAGCAAGCACATGAGTGTGGGGAGGGGCAGAGGGAGAGAGAGAGAATCTCAAGCAGACTCCCCACTGTGCATGGAGCCCATCATGGGGCTCCATCCCAGGACCCTGAGATCATGACCTGAGCCGAAATCAAGAGTCTGACACTTAACCAACTGAGCCACCCAGGTGCCCCTATACCATTCTTCTTAATAATTTTTAGGTATTCAGTAGTCCTGTTTAGGTGACTTGGTGGTATGTATTAGTAATTTGGGGTTTTGTTTCACATATGAATTTTCATGAAGCATATACATTTTAGTATACTTAGGTATATATAATCCAAATTCGATTTTAAAAGATGTTAGTCCTCTGGAATAGTTGACTCTTGCTAAAAGAAACTGCAGTTTAGAAGTAGTGGTAAAAATTCTTTGAGATATGGCTCTACATTTTTTTTAACCAAAATGTGTTTACAACAGCATTGTTTTCCATGCTAATTGACCAGATTTGTATTACAGGAGCCGAAATGCACATCTGTTTTTCACAGAAAGAAAAATATAAAGAAAATTTTACAGTTTCGTGAGAATGTGTTTTTTAAAGTAGCCTAGTTACTAAAAGAGGGGGTAAGAAATCTATTTTCTTTAGGAATAAATTTTGACAAGACTAGTTCTGGTTAGTGCCTAAAATTTAATCTTTGTTTTACAGCTGTGCAGTACAATGACGAAGCTGAAAAAGAGCCAAAGTTAGATGACGAGCTTCACGGTTCTCACGTGAGATTTTTATCGCTTGAAGACCCTGCTAACGAGGTCCACTTTCACCCTTAACCACTGGTGCCTCAACTTAATACTTTCGTTTGGTTTTTTTTTTTTTTTTAATTGAGAGACTAAGGTGTATTGAGTAAAGTGCAAAGTGTACTTTTTTGTTTCCTGTGGGTGAAAGAATGAAAGACTGTACTGACAGCTTGCTTTCAAGGGGTGGGATTTGGAGGGAAATCTGGCATTTTCCTTGCTTTTTTTTTTTTTTTTACACAGTATCATTATCCAGATTCCAATTTTTCCTTACTCACATTTAATTTACTTTTTAAATGCGTACTTAGCTATGGATTAATACCCATTTCTTAGACAATCCAAGAACTGAGGCAGAACAAGCAGCAACAGCAAGTGGTAAAGACACCAAATTGAAAAATTTGAATTTATGATTCCTAGTACTGCCGATCTCTTTCTTGAGACAAAAGCAAAGCAAAACCAATAGAACCTTTTACTTAATTTTAGGTATTTAGATTCCCCCTCCCCAATATTGCCTATAGAATTATGTAGGAAAAAAACCCGCATTTCATGTTTATAGACATCCACAGTTTTCCCTGCAGAGCATTTAGTTTACTTTTTTTTTTTTTTAAGATTTTATTTATTTATTTGACAGAGACAGCCAGCGAGAGAGGGAACACAACCAGGGGGAGTAGGAGAGGAAGAAGCAGTCTCTCAGTGGAGGAGCCGGATGCGGGGCTCAATCCCAGGACCCTGGGATCACGCCCTGAGCCGAAGGCAGACGCTTAATGACTGAGCCACCCAGGTGCCCCTAGTTTACATTTTAAATGGCATCAGTCGTAATCTTGATGAGTACCTTGTACCAGCTTGGTTGTTAGCCAGCCCTCGACAGTGTGTTTTTCCCTATATGCTTACCTTCCATTTACCTTCAGAGCTGTGCATGCCTGTAAACAAATTTCGTTTGGTTTATAATTTATTGCAAGCAACAGACTTGACTTTTGCTGTGCGAATTTCCTCATCTCTTTTTGTTTTAGCCTTAGTAAGAAGTATATTTTCCAAGATTTCCAGGATTATGAATATAGATCTTGTCGTTAAAATGTTAAGATATTTCATTTTACAATTCTTATAATTTTGCTGCTCTGTGGAATTTAAAAAATGGGTACTGATTTAGCTCCACATGATTTTAAAGTTATGACTTGTCTGCTTTAAAAGTGAGAGAGAAGAGATAAGAGTCCATCTAGTTCTCTTTGCCTTCTCCCATGAATCATTGTATTAATGTTGCGTTCAATTTTAGTCCCCCCTAACTGTAGATTTTTAGTGATATGAGAGTACGTGTCATTTAACTACATTCCTGCCCTCATTATGAAACCCATGTACAGCCCGAGCCAAATTCTGTATTTGTGTTGTACAATGTTCTTTTACCCACTTTACTGTTCACTATTACCCTTCAATGGTTAAAGTGATTTGAGTTTGCTTTACTTTTGAATCTTACCCTTTCTGCTCTTGGTATTGCTTCTTTGTAAATATTTCCCTATTCATGTAGTGATGTCTTATAGATTTTTTTTCCTTTTTTTTTTTTAAAGATTTTATTTATTTATTCGACAGAGATAGAGACAGCCAGCGAGAGAGGGAACACAAGCAGGGGGAGTGGGAGAGGAAGAAGCAGGCTCATAGCGGAGGAGCCTGATGTGGGGCTCGATCCCACAACGCCGGGATCACGCCCTGAGCCGAACGAAGGCAGATGCTTAACCGCTGTGCCACCCAGGCGCCCCTTGTTTTTCCTTTTTTAAAACATTTGCCATGCATCTTAGTGTTTAAACATTTTCGTGGTACTATTGAAGCATTTTTGTCAAACACAACAATTTAAAACTCCTACCATCTTCTTGTTCTATAGCGTTGAGCAATGGATGTTACAGATTATATCTTAATTTTTTTTCTGATGAACTCTCAGTTCTAATCCCATATACATTTCTTGTTTCCTTTGATGTGTATGTTTTTTCACTCTCTTCGATAGTTACAGCATGTTTCATTAAGATTCACGATTGATATTGGGGAGAAGAAAAACCACACTTGCAGAAAGTCAGAGCTATTTAGACAAGCAGGCAGGCATTTCTAGAGGGGTTTTCTAGAGCTATTTAGGCAAGCTGCAGTCATTCCCAGAGGGGTTCCTGAGCACTGTGGAGAGGAACTCTAACCCTCAACAAAGTTTCTAACTCGTGAGTAGAGTTCCTGACTCCTCTGCCACAGAATGAACCAGCTTATGGAGCAAATGCGGAGCATTCAGACTCTGATGAATGTCCTTTGTCCAATTCTTTAGCTTTTTTGTACCCTTCTTAAGTAATAATAGTTAAAAAAAATATTTTGTGCATTCCAGCAGACATTTTCTGTCTTACAGTTGTTAATAAAAGGGGAAAAGAGTATTTTTTGTAATAGAAAGACCAGGACATGAATTTTGCATTCTCTGGTTAGAAGAAAAGTAGCATAGTTTTTTGTATTTGTTGTTTTTCCCCGGGTGATCTGAGTTGTTTTTTTTTTTAAGATTTATTTATTTATTTTGGGGGGAAAGGGGCATAGGGAGAGAATCCCCAGGCAGATTCCCTGCTGAGCAGCGAGCTGAGGCAGGCTCCATCCCACAATCCTGAGACCACGACCCAGTAGACCAGGTCTGGAAACCCAGAGTCGGGTTCTCCACAGACCGAGCCACTTAGGTGCCCTGATTTGAGCTTTAAGTTCTTTTCTCTCTATGAACTCTCCCATTTTCTACTTTTGTATTGACTTTCCCACTGCTGTGTTTCTAACGCACCTCCTGAGTCAATGAAGAAAGTTTTGACTGATATAGAAAGTGGGTAGCACCGCTGTCAGCTCTCTTCAAGTTTCACTGCCGCCAGCTTTTGGGGTTTATTATCAGGCCTTTCAGATGAATTCTGCCCTTCCCTCACAATCCCAAACTATTCATCTTTTCTCCAAGGAAGTCTGTTGTATTACTAAAGAAGATGTAGAGTTGACTTTATTAAAACAGGATTACTTTACAAGAGATTTATGTGAAATATAATAGAGGCTAAGGATTTTATTTTAAGGATAATTTGAAGCTAGTTAATGCCCAGAGCGCCTGTTTCATTCTTTTGTGATGGCTCTGGTGATTTCCAGATAGCTCTATTTGCACCTTTCCATCTAGTTTCAGGGCCTAAGAATGGAAGAGCCCTGGAGACTCATACTGTAGCAGAGGTGGAGGAAGGAGCCCCTTTTCAGTGAAGGTGTTTCTTTCTTGGAAGCTGTTAGTCCGGGATCTATGAGCACACATGAAGTTTATAATAAGCCCTTGCAATTTTCAACGTGTCTATGTACCAATTTTTATAGCCGCTAATTGAAAGATCATAGTTCAGAAGCAATATGTGTACATGTATATGTAAGCTTGTGCCTAAAATAGGTGTGGAAGGAAGACCGTTATTCTGTGTCTTCTGAGAAAAATTGTGTCCTGGAATTAAAAAGTGAAAAAATTTTGCCTTTCCTTTTCATGAAGGAAACCAGTGCTGCATAATCTGTATTTTATCAGTATTTATTATGTTTTAAAAAAACTTTTAATAATGATGGTATATACATCCTATTTCAGAGGCCATTTATTTTACTTGTTATTGCTAAATTTAGGGGATTGTGGAATTTTTTTCAATTTAAATGTTGAATTAAAAACATAACCTTTTATAAATATATGGCCAAAAGTGTTCTGTTAATTTTAGAGTTTAGACAGAAATTTTATTAATCTGAAGTGTATTTAGATTTAATTCTTTTTGTCTTCTTTAGAAAATTGGATCATTTAAAAAAGCTATGAATAAGCTGGATTTTAATTTGATAATCAGGAAGACCCAGAGACCTTATACAAGTTTGTTATATTTATATTTGTTTTTTGATGTTATATTGTAAAAATTCTCCCAGTGCAATATTTGTCAGAAAATATTATTCTAGTCATTATTTGTATAGCTTTGTTTTTAATTATATTAAATGTAAAATCAGAAAAAATATGTAATATTTGTCGTAATTTTCTGGGGAAAAAGACAAACTTGGCAATGTTGAAAGAATGGGTTGTTTGCAAAACACAATTACAGAGTCATAAGGTCTGAGGGCCTTAGAGATCATGTATCAAAGAAGGAATTCCTTTTCCAGCATTTTTTAGTATCCAGCCCCTGTTTCCAGTTATAGCATAGAAGTGGAAATTCCAGTGGTTTGCAGAGTGACTTACTGGGCAAATAGGGGAATTCACCAAGTAACTTCCTTTGGGGGAAGTTACTTAAGGATGTCAGTAATACCAGAAGAGGACTTCTTCTCAGGTTAAGACTCCCTGGAAGAGGTAGCAGTTGAGAAGAGGTGTAGTTTAGGATTTTAGAATTCTATAGCTGGACCTAACCTTGCAGATCCCTTGTTAAAACTGTGGGTCAGAAACCGTGACCTTCTGAAGGTCCCTCAGCTAGTTGGTGTCAGTGTGGGCACCCCGCCCACCTCCCAGTTCTATGCTCTTTCCCCTCTGCATGCTGTTCTGCAGGTAAGTGTGCACGTAAACATTTGCTTAGTTACTGACAGTACCACGAAGTCTTCATTCACACCCAGCCTGATCCTGTAATTCTTAAACAGCCCTGCAGGGAAGATTTTAGCATCTTAGTTGTAGAGAAGTGAAAACTGAGGTAACTTGCCTACTGTCCCACGGTCAGTGATGATATAGCTGAAACTTGGGTCTTGAGTCCAGATCTGCCTGTGATTTTCTATAATGATGTGAGGAAAAAATTCAGTAGGATCAGCGAGACTACTGGAATGCAAGATGCTGGGGCAAGAGGTGTGTGCATTTATTATAATGGAACTGCTATTTGTGTTCTGAACTTTGTAGTTAAAACTGATTTAAAAACTGGTCTGGAGGTGGTAAAACGTAATGATCACTGAATGAACATTTTAGGGTTTTTTTGTTTGGTTTTGTTTTTAAGAGAGAGCTAGGCGTTTGGTCAGGATGGGGGGAGAGGCAGAGGGAGCGGGAGAGAATCTCAGACTCCCCGCTCAGCAGGGAGCTTTGAGGGGAGTGCTGATCTCACCACCCTGAGATCGTGGCCTAACCCCAAATCAAGAATGGGAAGTTAGGGGCACCTGGGTGGCTCAGTCTTAAGCGTCTGCCTTCAGCTCAGGGCGTGATCCCAGGAGACCCGGGATCGAGCATCGGGCTCCCTGCTCCGCTGGGAGCCTGCTTCTTCCTCTCCCACTCCCCCTGTTTGTGTTCCCTCTCTCGCTGGCTGTCTGTCAAATAAATAAAATCTTAAAAAAGAAAAGAATGGGAAGTTAACTGACAGAGCTACGTGCTCTACAGTAAGAGCAGTGACCACGCTCCGCCCCGCCCCCTGACATTGCATTCACTAGCAAAGCCACCACCCTCCGTGGCCACCAGGGTCCGCGGCGCCTTGCGGGAGGGGCACCTGCGGTAAACCGGCTGCCGGCTCCGGCCTCAGTTTACAAAATGACCTGGGCCCAAGGCGCCTCCCCACTTCTGGAAGGCAGGCTCGATGCTCCACCTTTGCCAGCCTCCCGCACCCCTCCGCGCAGGCTCCGGCCTGTCCTCCCGGTAGGGGTGTGGCCGGGCGCAAGGCTCTTACGCCCGGGCAGAGTGGAGTGAATGAACTCCTTCCAACTCACTTCGCCGACTACCAGAGGGGACCCAAAGGCCTGGAAGTCCGCTCTGACCCTTAGATTAGTTCCCTCCATCGCCACCCGGGCTCAGCGCATCGCGCCGCAGTTCCGCCCGTGTCACAGCCACAGCAAGTTGCATGACTTCGTACGCGCCGCTGCCGGCGGCTTCGCGGAGTGTCCCGGGCCCCGGCCGGCCAGACCAGCGGACCGAACGCATGGCGCACTGGCGGCTGCTCCGGCTCGGGTTTGTGCCTCTGCTTCTGGCCCTGTGGTGCTGGCCACCCAGCACAGGTAGGCCCGCGGCGCGGGAGGAGCGGGTGGTGGCGGGGAAGAGAGGCCGGGGAGGCCGGAGGGGTGCTGGCTGCGCCACAGGTGCTCAAGGGCCGCTGCCGCGGGAGTCCCAGCTGAGGTCCGCAGCCGCCCGGGGCTCCCGCCTATGACCCGCGGCTCCGTTTACTTATTCTAATTTTTAGTGACGGCTACTCTGCACCGAGTTGGTACTTGTAGGAGCCCGAGACCGGGTGCCTCCTTTGATTCGGCGCCCGGAATGCTCTGTAAATTTCAGAGCCGCTTTTGCATCACTTTGGATGCAGGAGCTGAGAAGAAAAACTAGGTATGGGGGATGGGGAGGAGTGGGAGTAAGGAAAATACTCCCGGGCGTGCTGGTGAAGGGGAATATTTCACTTTACTGAAGCCTTTGCCAAAAGTGTGAGGGGAGTGTTTTACCTTTGTGGTGACATTCAAACGTTCTCTTTTACTTTTTTGGGCGGGGGGGGGGGCACGGATGGATGTTTCTAATTATCAAACAGGAAACCAAAGGCAGAAAGGCATATGAAGAGATGTTTAAACTCACTACTAATCATAGAATAGAAGTTAAAACAGTAAGATATCACTTGACACTTTATAGACTGGCCAGAATAGGCCGGGCTGTGCCAAGTGGTGGTGGCTGGATGGGTGGGGATGTGGGAATTTAGGGGACCCTGGGGGTGTCCCATCCCTGGGGCTGTGGATGAGCCAAATGTAGATTTGCATATGAAGACCTCATCATTAGCTCCAACCAATGGACTATCTGTACACGTATCAATGAGAGAGGATTTGAAACAATGCCGGGAGCAGAAACAGTAACATGTAACTCCATACCATTTTCATAAGTTTGAGAAACAAAATAAGGCAGTTTTGTTTTTTTTTAAGAAATACCCTATTGAAGGAATCACCTTTTTAAAAAGATTTTATTTATTTGTCAGAGAGAGAGAGAGAGCACATAAGCAGGGGGAGTGGCAGGCAGAGGGAGAAGCAGGCTTCCCGCTGAGCAAGGAGCCTGAGTGGGAACTCATCCCAGGACCCTGGGATCACAACCTGAGCCACCCAGACGTCCCACAAAGCAAGGCAGTTTTAAAGAGAGCAAAAATGGAAGCATTCAACATCTTAGAATGATTGCCTGTTGGGTGTGGGAGATGGAAATAAAAAAGAATAAATAGTATTTCTATGCACTTGTAGTGAGCAATCCAGAAATAAAATTAAGAAAACAGTTCTATTTATGAAACCATCAGAAAGAATAAAATACTTAGGAGTAAGTTTAACAAAAGAAGCATAACATTTTTACTCTGAAAACTATAAAGCTTTTTTTAAAATTAAGTTTTATAGTTCATTTAGTGGCTAATGGTAATCATCAAATTAGCAATGGTTATCTCCAAAAGTTATTACACTAGCTTTGCCGTCATTTCTCAAAGATGATCAGATACCTAGAGTCACGGGCATTTCCCACATAAGATGCATCGTATAAATCAGACTTGGTCTGTCACCAGCATTGATAAAAGCAGACCTAAGGAAAGAACCAAATCCGGGGACACATGGATGGCCTTAATATAGCAAATGTTTAGCTTGCTCTGATTATTACATCAGAACAGTGAGACTATTTAAGGTTGAAAAAAATTTAAGTGAATCTAAATAAGTGAAATGGAAAAGCATCCTGTCTTAAGTCTTTTTAGGCCACCCTAACAAATACCTTAGACCTGAGGCTTAAACAACAGAGATTTATTTCTCACAGCTCTGGAGGCTGGGAAGTCCAAGATCAGGTGCTGACTGATTTGGTTCCTGGAGACGGGCCTCTTCCTGGCTTGTGGAGGAAACCTTCTTGCTGTATCCTCTGGTGCTGAGAAAGAGGTCTTTCCCTCACGTCTTTTGTAAGGACACTAATCCCATTCATGAGGGCTCCACCCTCATGACCTAATGACCTCCCAAAGGCCCTACCTCCAAATACCATCACACTGAGCAGTAGGCCTCAACATATGAATTTTGGAGGGACACAAACATTCAGTCCATTGCATATCCCAAAAACAGAGTCATGGATTAGAAGACAACATTGTTAAGATGACAGTACTCCCCAAATTGATTTTCAGATTCAGTGTGATTCCTATTAGAAGCTCAGTGAACTTTTTTGTAGAAATTGATAAACTGATTTTAAAATTCCTATGAAATTGGAAGGGACACAGAATATTGAACACAGTCTTGAAAAAAGAAGAATAAAGTTGAAGGATCTTATTTGGATTAATGTGGGGCCGTGAACTAAGGAGCCTCTGTACCTGAGACTCCCCCTCCCCCACAATAAAAGGAATTTGTTTTCAATTACGTGGCAGCGTTTGAGAGCACCACGCCTGTGTTTTTTCCAAGGGTCTCCCATAACTGAGTTCTCTTATTGCCACAGGTTCTCTGCAAGTGGAGATGGCAGGGGAGACTCAGACGGTGCTCCTGAATGACAATGCCACTATTGTCTGCAAAGTCCAGGGTCCCCGCCACCTGGACATCACAATTATGGGTGTCACCTGGTTTTGGAAGCATCAGATGTCTGCAACAGAAGTTATACTGTTTCAGTTTTTTGGAGCCCACCGAAAGATAGTCCGACCTGGAGCCTCCGTGCCTCTATCGAGGCTGGAAAGGGGGGATGCCTCGCTGCAGCTCCCAGGGGTCCAGCTGTGGGAAGCAGGAGAGTACCGATGCGAGGTGGTGATCACCCCTCACAAAGCAGTGGGAAGAGTCCGGCTGGAGGTTATGGGTGAGTGCCTGGGGCAGGGCCCTGTGGTTGCTGTGGTGCTGAGGTTTGAGGTGGAGCTGTGGGCCAACCAGAGCAGAAACTTGGAGCGTGGGCTGCTGAGTCAGACAGACGTGGGTTTGAGTCCTGGGCTTCCATGGGCAATTGGACAACTTTGGGCAAGTTCTTAATCACGTAGACCCTCCTTCTGAACAAATGTAATAACACCTACCTAGGAGGCCTGTTGTGGGGAAGAGTCTGAAAAATGCAGGTAACACAGCATAGTGCTTGGCCCATTGTAAGTGCTCAGTGAAAGATAGCTATATTAGTTAGGATATAATTCGCTTAGGGTGTGGACGGTGCGTGTTCACTGAAGAGGTGTCTCTGAAAGGCAGCTGGGAGGGGAGAGAGATGCTGGGCTCTGGTTCCATAGACCTGAATCCTCTTTTAGCTTTGCTGCTTCCAAACTGGGTGATTGGGCCAGCCATTTCACATTTTTGGGTCTGAATTTTCCCATGTACAAAATGGGTTGATAAATCGTACCTGTCTTGTAATATTCTGAGGATTACATAAAATAATGTATGAAAATGCCCAGCTGGGTACTGTTGTGAGGTCCGTGCCCAGTGAAGACTTGGAACAGCAGCAACACTATACTCCAAACACCTCTTTGAGCTTGACTTTTCTTTTTTTTTTTTTTTTAAAGATTTTATTTATTTATTCGACAGAGATAGAGACAGCCAGCGAGAGAGGGAACACAAGCAGGGGGAGTGGGAGAGGAAGAAGCAGGCTCCCAGCGGAGGAGCCTGATGTGGGGCTCGATCCCAGAACGCCGGGATCACGCCCTGAGCCAAAGGCAGACGCTCAACCGCTGTGCCACGCAGGCGCCCCTGACTTTTCTTGATTCTGATTGGTCTGATACTATGTAGGTGGGCTTTGGGGGTGTATTCGTTTGCTAGAGTTGCCGGAACAAAATACCACCGGGTGGGTTAAATAACAGAAAGTTATTTTCTCATAATTCTGCCGTCCAGCAGTCTGAGATCAAGGTATCAGGAGGGTTGTTTTCTTCCGAGGCCTTTTTGCTTGGCTTGTGGGTAGCCGTCTTCTCCCTTTGTCTTCACATAGTCTTCCCTCTGTGCACGTGTCCTCCTCTTTTCTTCCTGCAAGGGCATCAGGCCTGTTAGATTAGGGCCCAAACTAATGTCCTCATTTTAACTGAATTACCTCAGTAAAGACCCTGTTTCCAAATACAGTCACAGTCTGAGGGACAGCGGTTGGGACTTCAGCCCAGTACAAATTTTAAGAGGCCTCAATTCAGCCTATAAAAGAGGTACAGTGTCTATGAGCCCCCCAAATTGTACTGAGGACTTTTAATATTTTGTACATATGAACTTGGGGGATGGGGATGTTAAGTTAGGATTAATTTCCTCTGCAACCGACAGAAAGCTTAAGATAAAAGTATTTTATTTTATTAGATTTATTTATTTATTTATTTGAGAGAGAGAATATGCGTGCGTGTGGGGTGGGGGGGAGCAGAGGGAGAGGGAGAAAGAGAATCTCAGGCAGACTCCCTGCCCAGCCTGACATGGGGCTCAAACTCAGGAGTCTGAGATCATGACCTGAGCTGAAGCAAGAGTTGGATGCTTAACCAACTGAGCCACCCAGGTGCCCCCAAATAAAAATATCTAAAAAAAATTAATAGGCTTTATTTTTTTAGAATAGTTTATTTTTCTTTTTAAGATTTTATTTATTCATTTGTCAGAGAGAGAGAGCACAAGCAGGGAGAGCAGTAGGCAGAGGGAGAAGCAGGCTCCCCACCGAGCAAGGAGCCCAACGCGGGACTTGATTCCAGGACACTGGGATCGTGACCTGAGCCGAAGGCAGATGCTTAACCAATTGAGCCACCCAGGTGTCCCAGAATAGTTTTAGATTTACAGAAAAATTGCAAAGACAGTACAGAGTTTTCATATCACTCCCATCTCTGCATACCACTTCCCCTGTTATTAACATCTTGCATTAATATGGCATATTTGTTACAAATAATGAACCAGTATTGGTAATTATTATTAATTAAAATTGATAACTTATTCAGATTTCCTTAGTTTTTAATCTAATATCCTTTTTCTGTTCCAAGATCCCGTCCAGAATACCACATTGCATTTAGTTGTCATGTGTCCTTGGGCTCCTCTTGACTCTGACAATTTCTCAGACTTTCCTTGTTTTTGACAACCTTGACCTTCTGAGGAGTAGTGGTCAGGTATATCATGGGGTGCCATTTTATTGGCATTTCTCTGTTGTTATTCCCATAATTCACTGGAGTTATGGTTTTGGGAGAGGACAATCACAGAGGTAAAGTGCCATTTTTGTCCCATCCCATCTAATTGAACGATTTATGACTATTAATCGTTTAGCTTAAGTAGTATTTGCCTGGTTTCTCCACCATAAAGTCACTCTCCTCCCCCTCCTTGTCTTGCTACACTCTTTGAAAGGAAGTCACTCTGTGCAGCCCACATTTATCAGACTTGTTAACCTGTACCCCCGTGAGAAACACTTTGTCAACTAGAGTACAGTATTCAATTGCAATTCATTTTGCCTTTGTTCTTTTTTTTTTTTTTTAAGATTTTATATATTTATTTATTTGTCAGAGACAGAGAGAGAGCAAAAGCAGGGGGAGTAGCAGGCAGAGCGAGAGGCAGGCTCTCTGCTGAGCAAGGAGCCCAATTCAGGACTCGATCCTAGGACCCTGGGATCATGATCTGAGCTGAAGGCAGATGCTTAACCAGCTGAGCCACTCAGGCGCCTTTCATTTTGCCTTTGTTCTTATAGACTCCATTTATTTCAAAAGTTTCTTAGGTCAGCACCTTTCCTCTGTCCCTTGCAGTGAGGTTGTTTCATACATTTGTAGTACACTTAGATTTGCTTATTATAGTTTACCTTCTCTCTTCCTTGGGATTCCTTGAACTCCTACATTTTTTTTTTAATTTTGCATACGTTAAGAATCACTCTTTGTTTTTACAGTTCTGTGAGTTTGACGTATGTGTGATATCATGCACGTACCATTACGGTATTACAGAATAATTTCACTGCCTTTGCTTCACCTATGCGCTCCTCCTCCTGACCCCTTGCACCACTATTCTTTTTGCTATCTCCATAGTTTTGCCTTTTCTAGAATGTGAAATAATTGGAATTGGAATCATCCAATATGTAACCTTTCCATACTGGCTTCCTGCACTTAGTAATATACATTTAGGGTTCCTTTGTGTCTCTGGAGTGCCTGGGTGGCTCAGTTGGTTAAGCGTCTGCCTCTTGATTTTGGCTCAGGTCATGATCTCAGGATCTAGAGACTGAGCCCTGCGTCAGGCTCCACATTCAGCAAGGCGTCTGCTTGAGATTCTCTCTCCCTCTCCCTCTCCCTCTGTCCCTACCCTCCACTTGCATGTGTTCTCTCTCTCTTTCTCAAAATAAATAGATAAACCTTAAAAGAAAAGATTCCTCTGTGTCTCTTTTTTTTGGTGGCTTGATAGCTCATTTCTTTTTATCACGGAGTAACATTCTATCGTACAGATGTACCTCGTTTGTTTATCCATTCACCTACAGAGAAACACCTTGATTGCTCCCAGTTTTCGGCAATTAGGAACAAAGCTGCCATAAACATTCAGGTGTAGATTTTGTGTAGACATTATTTTTCATCTCAATTGGGTAAATACCTAGGAGTGTGATTGCTGGATCATATGTGTTTTTTTTTTTAAAGATTTTATTTATTTATTTGACAGAGAGAGACAGCTAGTGAGAGAGGAAACACAAGCAGGGGGAGTGGGAGAGGAAGAAGCAGGCTCCTAGCGGAGGAGCCTGATGTGGGGCTCGATCCCAGAATGCCGGGATCACGCCCTGAGCCGAAGGCAGACGCTTAACAACTGCGCCACCCAGGCGCCCCCTGGATCATATGTTAAGACTGTGTTTAACTTGTAAGAAACTGCCAGTTCTTGCAGAGTGACTGTATCATTTTGCATTCCTACCGGCAATGAATGGGAGTTCCTTTTGTTCTGTACCCTTGTCAACATTTGGTATTGTTAGTTTCTTATATTTTAGCCATTCTAATGGGTGCGTAGTCTCAGCTGTTTTAATTTGCAATTCCCTAATGATATATGATGTTGAGGATCTTTCCATTTGCCTTTTTTTTTTTTTTTTTTTTTTTTGGTCACCTGTTTGTCCTGTTTTGAAAGATAATTGTTTAGATCATTTGTCCATTTTTCAGTTGGGTTCTTTGTTTTCCTATTGTTGAGTTTTAAGAGTTTTATATGTATTTTATCATTTTTTTTTTTTTAGTACTCTGTGTATTTTAGTTACACAGAGTTCTGTATCAGATATGAGTTTTGCAAATATGTTTTTCCAGTCTGTGGGTTGTTTTTTCATTTTCTTCATTGTGTTTTGCAGAGCAGAACTTCTAAATTTCAATCAAGTCCGATTCACCAGTTTTTTCTTTCATGGATCACGCTTTTGGCAGTGTATCCAAAAGCTCATCATGGGGGCGCCTGGGTGGCTCAGTTGGTTTACTGTCTGACTCTTGATCTCCACTCAGGTCTTGATCTCAGGGTCATGAATTCAAGCCCCGTGTTGGGCTCCATGCTGGGCATAGAGCCTATTTAAAATTTAAAAAATTTAAAAATATAAAAAATAAAAGCTCATCACCAAACTCAAGGCCACCTAGATTTTCTCTTATGTTATCTTTCTAGAAGTTTTATAGTTTTATGTTTAGGTCTGTGATCTATTTTGAGTTAATTTTTGTGAAAAGTGTAAGTTGTATGTCTGGATTCCTTGTGCAGACTTTATGCATACGGATGTCTAATTGTTCCAGCATATTTGCTGAAGATTACCTTTTCTGCATCAAATCGCCTTTGCTCCTTTGTCAAAGATCAGTTGAATACATTTGTGTGGGTCAATTTCTAGGCTCTCCATTCTGTTCTACTGGTCTATTTGTCTTTTCTTTGACCAATACCATGTGGTCTTGATTGTTGTAGCTTTATAGTAAGTCTTTAAGTCAGGTTGTGTCAGTCCTCCCAAATTGTTGTTCTTCACTATTGTGTTAGCTATTCTAGACTTTTTGCCTGTCCATATAAACTTGAGAGTTAGTTCATCAATATCCACAAAGTACTTTCTGGGCTTCGGATCGCATTGAATCTATAGATCAAGGCGGGAAGAACCGACATCTTAACAATATTGATTCTTCTTATCGATGAGCAGAGACTATCTCGTCATGTATTTAGATCTTTGATTTCATTCATCAGAGTTTTGTAATTTTCTTCATATAGATTCTGTGCCTATTTTGTAAGATTTAAACCTAAGTATTTCTTTTTTGTGGGGGAGAGAGGGCACTAATGTAAATGGTACTGGGTTTTTAATTTGAAATTCCAATTGTTTATTACTGGTATTTTAGAAAGCAATCGACTTTTGTCTGTTAACCTTGTGTCCTGTAGCCTGTTGTAATCACTTGTTAGTTCTAGGGTTCAAATATTTTTTGGTCAAGTCTTTGGGATTTTTCTATATAAATCATGTGTCCGAGAGCAAAGACAATTTCATTTTTCCTTCTTAACCTGTGTATCTTTTATTTCCTTTTCTTGTTCTCTTTTACTGGCTAGGACTTCCATTTAAATATTGAATAGGCTTGGTTTGAGGAGATACCCTTGCTTTGTTCCTGTCCTTAGTTTTTCACCATTAAGTACAATGTTAGCTGTAGGTTTTTTGTAGATGTTCTTTTTCAAGTTGAGAAATTTCCCCTTATTCCTGGTTTGCTGAGAGTTTTTAACATGAATGGGTGTTGGATTTTGCCAAATGCTTTTTCCACATAATTGATATGTGGAAAATATCCACATTATACAATTTTTCTTCTGTAGTCTGTTGATGTCATGGATTGTATTCATTGACTTTTGAATGATGAACCAGTCTTGAATACCTGGAATAAGTCTCATTTAGTTGTAGTGTATAATTATTTTTATACATTGTTGGATTCAATTTGCTAATATTTTGTTGAGGATTTTTGCATTCAGTGTAATGAGAGATATTGGTCTGTAGTTTTCCTTTTTTGTAATGCCTTTATCTGATTCTGGCATTAGTTTATTACTGGGGTCATAGAATGAGTTAGGATGTGTTCCTCTGCTTCTAGTTGCTAGATGAAATTGTAAAGAATTGGTATCATAATTAACTTAAATATTTGGTAGAATTCACCATTGAAACCATCTGGACCTGGTGCTTTCTCTTTTTGAAGGTTATTAATTATTGATTCAATTTCTGTAATAGATGTAGGCCTATTCAAATTATATTTTTTTTCTTGTATGAGTCTCGGTAGTGTGTCTTTCAAGGACTTCATGCATTTTATTTAAGTTATCAAATATGTGGGCATAATGTTGCTCATAATATTCCTTTGTTATTCTTTTGTTCATAGAATCAATAGTGATCCCTCTTTCATTTATGAGATTAGTAATTTATGTCTTCTCTCTTTTTTCCTTAATTTACCTAGAAGCTTAGCAATTTTAGTAATTGTTGCAAAGCACCAGTTTTTGCTTTCATTGGTTCTCTCCATTGATTTCAACTTCATTGATTTCTGCTCTAATTTTTGTTATTTCTTTTTTCTGCTTGTTTTAAGCTTAAATTGCTCTTCTTCCTCTAGCTTCTGAAGGTGGAAGCTTATTTATTAAGATAGTTGATTTTATATCTTTATTCTTTTCTTAAATATGTATTCAATCTCTACATTCCCCTCTAACCATTTCTTTTGTTGCACTTGCCAATTTTCGTAAGTGGTATTTTCATTTTAATTTCATTTAGTTCAAAATATTTTAAAATTTCTTTTGAGACTTTTTCTTTGACCCCTATATTATTTAGAATAGAAGTGATTTAAACAGAAGGGGGAATGAACCACAAGAGACTATGGACTCTGGGAAACAAACTGAGGGCTTCAGAGGGGAGGGGGCGTGGGGAATTGGGATTAGGCCGGTGATGGGTATTAAGGAGGGTACATATTGCATGGAGTGCTGGGTGTTATACGCAAACATGGAACACTACATCAAAAACTAAGGATGTGCTGTATGGTGACTAACATAACATAATAAAAAATTTTTTAAGAAAGAAAGAAAGAACCCCCCCCCGCAAAAAAAAAAAAAAAAAAAGAACAGAAGTGATTTATTCTCCAAGAAATTTGGAATTTTTCCAGCCATCCTTCTGCTTATTGATATCTAGTTTAACTCTATCGTGGTCTGAGAACATATTCTGCCTGATTTCTATTCTTTAAAAATGTTAAAGATATATTCTATGAGCTAGAAGGCAATTTATCTTAGTGAATATTCCATATGAGCTTGGGAAGAATGTATACTCTGCTGTTGGATCCTATTGATTGATTTGATCCAGTCGATTGGTGGTGATGTTCCTTTCGACTATTTTCTTACTGCTTTTCTGTCCGCTGGTCTATCAGTTAATGAAAGACGAGTGTCAAAATCTCCGACTGTAATTGTCAGATTTGTCTTTTTCTCCTTGTAGTTCTTTCAGGTTCTGCCTCAAGTATTTTGATGTTCTTCTCCTTCTTTTTTTTTTTTTGAAGATTTTATTTATTTATTTGAGAGAGAGAGTACAAGTGGAGGGGAGGGGAGAGAGGGAGAAGCAGGCTCCCTGCTGAGCAGGGCCCCCGATACGGGGCTCCATCCCAGGACCCTGGGATCATGACCTGATCCGAAGGCAGACGCGTAACCGACTGAGCACCCCGCGCGCCCCCGGTCTCTGTTATGTAATTTTTGTGTTTAGACCATTGATTTAAAGTGATTATATATATAATTGGATTAGTATGTACCATTCTATGCGGTGCACTTGTTTTTTGCTTCTTTTCTTTTTCTCTCCCCCCCTTTTTATTGTAAAATATGTTTATTGATGATAAAACATATAATTTACTCCTGATACTTGATGTTACAAACTTTAGGGTCTTTGAGAGATGCAGGATCCTTGTACCTGGCATAAACCCCATTATCTGAGCTCTCTTAATCGCTTTTGTGATTTCTTTCTGTTTCTTCCCACAAAGACTTGCTATGTGCCTTCCATAAGTGCTTCCAGCAAATGCAGAAAGAAACTGGGACAATAACCGTACATTCTTATAATGTACTTACACGATTTCCACACAAGGTACATTTTCTAAGAGGCTCCTTGTAAGGATTTTTCATCAGAACAGGCAGGTCCTCATTGCCGGCTGCCTGTTTTCCTTGTTTCCCTCTTTCTTAAGCAGAGTTGGTGCCTTGCAGATCTCTCAGTTTTCATCTGCTGTTACCACCCTGAGCCCTGTTGCTGTGGTGATAAAGGGTTGCAGAGGGGAAGCAGTCAGTCTTACCATTAAATCTCATTCTTGAAGTCCTCCGAGCCCCCAGGCTGTAACCTTCGGAAGCCTTTGTAGGTGAGGCCAGAAGGCTAGAGGGGGCTGAATTTAGCTAAGCATCCTTTACCCAGGTCGGAAAAGGCTCTGGCAAAGTCTTTTCTCTTGAGCATCCTTTGTTGCCGCTCATGCGCGAGGTTTATTCTTAGTTACTTTTCCTCTCCCCTGAAAATAGGAGGGGATTTTTCTTGCACCTTCACTGTGAGAATCCGTGTGAGTTTCCCGTGAGCCTGGGCCCCCTGGAGTTTCTTCCTGTCAAGCTAGTCCATGCTCGGCCTTTAGCAATTTGTAAGTCACTGCTGAAGTGCTCCTACTGGTTTATGGCTCTGGCATCTGCTTAAGGTGACATGATCTTGGCTGTGATTCTTTCAATCTGCCTGTCTCTCTAGTTTTTGGGGTGCTGGTTTGTCCTGTCACCTTAATTCTCTCATGGATCTAAGAAAACTTGTTGACTTGTAGTTTGTTCAGCTCAGCTTTTTTCTTGTTACGACTTCCAGGGTCTTTACGTGTCAGAAGGGAAACCAGAAGTCAACAATGGCTTTTTAAAAAGTAGTTTATTGTCTTTTACACAAATGTAGCCAACCCAAAGCAGCTATGACAGTTCTGTGACCATAGGGGACCTAGGATCCTTTTATCTTATCACTTTGCCATTCTCACCTTATGTTTGGAAATGGCTTCTCCATCTCTAGCCAGCAAGCTGCTCCAGCTATTCTGCAGGAAAGAGGAAGGGGGAGAGGAGAGTAGGGTACGGTCCTTTTCTTTATGACACCCTTGTTGTTTAAGGGTACTCCCTGGAAGTTGCTCTCATCATTTCTGATTACATCTAAACGGGACCCTAAGTTCACATGGCTACATGGAGGTTGAGAGAAGCAGCTTTAACTTGGAAATGTCATTGAAGAATGGAAATTGGCCATTAGTAGTCTCTACAACAGTGTTCTAAAGCTTTCCTCAGATTCTCACAGGTGCCTATGTATGATACAAAGTAGCTTAAGAAACCCTGCCCTATAAAACTGCTGTGAGAGTAGGGGGCCAGATCAACTGACACCGAAACCAACATACCCAAAATATTTAGCCTAAGCAGGATCCCATTCAGAATGCTCAGCTCTCCTGAAGGCTTGCTGTGGGTCAGGCATTGGGCTGATAAGAAATAGTCCCTACGTACCCTCAAAGCATGACTTCTCTCTCTTGGCAGCTTACCCAGTCAGCAGCTTGTTTCCGGAGCAAGCCATGGTGAAAGAAAATGAAGAACAACTTATTTCGTGTATGGCTAGTGGGTTCTACCCCACGAACATTAGCATTACATGGAAAAAGTGGACCCAGAAGGATCCCCGGTATGCGGAAGTTTCTGAGGATGTCTTCACTAATAGTATCACCGAAAATGAAGATGGCATGTTTAATGTCACAAGCTTCTTGAGGCTGAAGCCCTCTCTGGAAGACAATATGACCATCTACCAGTGTGTGGTATGGCACAAATCCTTGCCTACCTGCCAGAGGCTCAACTTCACCCTGACTGTAATAGGTAAGCAGCCTCCTGAATATTTCCCCTACTCTTCACCTTGAGGTCGGGTAACGTAAAACTTTGGTTTCCAGGCAGTCTTAGGGAAGACAGGAGATGGTGGGGAAGATGGAAGCTTGGTCTGGTATAGCTCAGCCCCAGAGTCAGCAGTCCGGACTAGGTCTCTAAGCCAGGGCAGGTGGTCTAGTTGGTAGAGAATGGTGACAATAGTCCTCCGATGGAAATAGGGCTACCTTTAGCTCATGGTGACTTAAGTGATCTGGGTGGTCTATAAGGCTTGGAGTGTGAAGCTTGCTAGCTACAAGGAGAGAGGGGACAGGATCCTGTCCATGTCCTCTGAAGATAAGAGTCTCTTAGGGGCCAGGGACCCAGCCCTGCCAGCAACTCTTCTGCTCAGGCCCCAGCTGCACCACACACTGTTGGCTGGTAGAGGCTGAATCAGTAGTTCTGTCTTATGGATGGTACCCAAGATGGGGAGGCCATAGTAGGGTGAGCCTGCAGACGCCCAGGACTTTCCCCAGGGACATGGGGTCCTTAGATCCTTAGATCCTCAAGGTCTACAGGTCAGTACAGAATCCCTCCTGCCGGTGGGATGAGGTCCATGAAGCTCACATCGTGGCTCCCATGGTCCTGGCTATGGTCCTGGGTGGGTATGATGCTGCTGGTCAGATGCATCTGCCTGGAGCTAAGAGGGGTAAAGAAGGCAGCATCTGACCAGGGCCCCTGGGGGATGTGGTCTGGGTATCCAGGATGGCCCTGGAAGGAGAGAGGAATTTTCCTGGAAATAAGGGCTAGGAATGTGTGTGGGTGGTGTGTGAAGAGATGTGTGCAGAGTATGTGTGGGGCATGGGGAGTGTGAAATTGAAATATGCTTTGTGTGTGGTATGAGGGGTTTGTCTGGGTTACATGTGTGTTTTAGTCCATTCAGGTTGCTGTAACAATTTGCCACAGATTGGGCGGCTTAAAAACAACAGAACTTTATCTTTCATGGTTCCAGAGGCTGAAAGTTTGCGATCATTGTGCCAGCATGGTTGGGTGAGGACTGTCTTCTGGGTTGTAGACTTCTTATTGTATCCTCACATGGTGGAAGGGATGAGGGGTCGCTCTAGGGCCTCTGTTATAAGGGCACTAAATCCATTCACGAGGGCTCCACCCTCCTGACCTCATCACCTCCCCCAGCCCTACCTCCTAATACCATCATGTTGGGCACTAGGATTTCAGTATATGAATTTTGAGGGGCACACGCATTCACTCTATGGCAGTAAGACGGTGTCATGGTTGGGAAGCTCTACACGTTGCATGGCGTGTGTGTGTGTGGCACGTGGCGTTTGATATTGTGGCATATTCTGGCCAGCGCCAAACATGCTGTTGCATGGGTCAGGTGCATGTGATAGGAATGGAGGGGGCCAAGACGTGTGGCAGAGGGTCACAGGGACAGGGAGAATGACCTACAACCACAGATCCTAGCGGTGGTTGTAGGGTCTCTGGCTCTGGCCACGAGGTTTCTTAATGTCCTTTTCCTCTTTCTCTCTGCAGAACCTGAGAAGACAACTTATACTTGGGTGTACGTTTTTGTCTCTGCTGGAATCTTAATATTTGTACTGATTTTATGTATTTCTTGGAAACAGGTAAGTGGTTCCAAAGCAAAGGGTAGCCCTGTGTTTTGGTGTTGGCTTTGGGAGTCCAGGGATTATTGCCAGGGGACGCTGTCGAGGAGTTCTTAGGACTGATATTGGGGTATTCTAAGTGTGGCGTGTGTTTGTAGTGGGTGGCTTTTTCTTTCTTTCTTTTTTTTTAAACATTTTATTTATTTATTTGACACAGAGAGATAGAGAAAGCGAGAGATAGCACAAGCAGGGGGAGTGGAGAGGGACAGACTCCCCGCTGGGCAGGGAGCTCGACGCGGGGCTCGATCCCAGGACCCTGGGATCATGACCTGAGCCAAAGGCAGATACCTAACCAACCGAGCCACGCAGGTGCCGGGGGGTGTGGCTTTTTCTGAGGTTCTGTTGATGAACTTTCTTTTCTGCTCTCCATGTGGTGCTTTATGACTCTGGGGAGACGTAGCATAAAGCCCCTCGCGTCTTCATAGTACACCAGTTTCACTCTATCAAACCTGACCTTATTGGTTCAGACCAGGTTTTTGAGCCATATGGGGGCTGCACTGTTGTTCTCACACATAGAAACGGTGGCTCAGAGGTAAGAAATCCTGCCCCCGGGTACTCCTATTTTGTTCATAGCTCAATGGGACAGCTTACCCCCAGATTTCATTGGTTTAACCAGGGATTTCTAACCCTCCCTAAGTGTTTCCAAACTAAAACATGTTTTCAAACATGTTTATCCCTGACTATGCCCCACATCGCAAATAAAACAACTCACACCGTAGAGGCCCAAGAGACCGGTGTAAACATGTCGGTTACGTGGTTCTGCATAATAAAATTGCCCTCACCTAGTTTGGACCTGCCAAGCAGACTCCGTGCGACAGCTAATACGTCTCATTATAAATGCCTCGTGATACTTAGGAATGTTCTGGTTCTTGCCTTCGTCTGGTTTCCGATAATCCGGGGGCTATCATGATAACCTCACATTTGGCAGTGATATTTATTGAAAAAGAGCCTCGAGCCTTTGTGATTAGCCTGGATTCTGTGGTGGTTTGCAGTTCGGGCTCCAAGCCTCCGCCCTTCCTCCCATCCTGTCCTTTGCCATGTAATTTGGAGCGTCTTCCGTTGATGCGCGGCCCCTTAACATTGGGCTCAACCTTGTGACCTGCTCTGGCCAGTAGAATGAGCCCAATGAAAGAGTGCCGGCTCTAAGTCTAGGCCTCAAGGGACCATTTGCGATCTTTGGTGCTTCTGATAATAGTAAGAGGAGGGTGCGTCCAAGGGTGTCTGTTGGGGGCCGAGTGACGCCGGACGTTAGAGCTGGCTGTGCTAGGAGAGGCCAGTCTAGATCAGACGATGGCCCACAACTCCCACTCAACAGAGCCAACTCTCAAATGCATGAGAAATACATACTTTTTTTTTTTTTTCTCCAAAGCCACTGTGTTTTAGGCTGGGTTTTACACAGCAAAAGCTAACCAATACAGCTCCTTAGGAAGTTGAGTTTTGACTAGAAAGTGTGGTTGCTATGGAGATGTGCTGCTGAGACCCCTTAGAGAGCGAGCCTGCTGTGGAGTGTACTCAGCCAGCATGCTCCAGCTGTGGCCTGTCAGGGACCTGCTGCAGTATCCGAGCGTTCGAGGGAAAGCCTGGCATTTCCCTGGGCAGCCCCAGAAAGAGCTGAGAAATGCAGGAATCCTTGTAGCTCCCCTGAGACTCAGGCTTGCAGTGTAGTCTGGGGCTCTTGCTACCCAATCCTCCCTTCTTCCCCCCTTTAAAGATCTTACACCTGGGGGCGCCTGGGTGGCACAGCGGTTAAGCGTCTGCCTTCGGCTCAGGGCGTGATCCCGGCGTTATGGGATCGAGCCCCACATCAGGCTATGGGCCTGCTTCTTCCTCTCCCACTGTCCCTGCTTGTGTTCCCTCTCTCGCTGGCTGTCTCTATCTCTGTCAAATAAATAAATAAATAAATAAATAAATAAAATCTTTAAAAAAAAAAAAAAAAAGATCTTACACCTGCATCATGGTCTAAAGGCTTTGCCGACATACTCATGTGCCCTCTCTCCTTCATCTTTTATAGGTGCCGTGTCGAACAAATCCCTTATTCCCCGTCTTGAAAGCTTATTCTCAGGACACCCAAATTGACACAAGTACTGAAGAACTATAACGAGGTGCTTTCATTATGATGCGTTCATGGTTTATTCAGATGGGGGAACCACTGGAAGAACACTGGAAGTTCTTGCACAGAAACCACAGAGACAACAACGTTTCTCAGTGAATGCGTATGTAACTGACATTACTTTCCCTGCCTTTCTTGATAACCTCCTGCCAATCAGCTTATCTAAGAAAAAGAAAGCAAGACTTTCCAAAGAAGACATACAGATGGCCAAAAGACACATGAAAAGGTGCTCAACATCGCTTATCATCAGGGAAATCAAAACCACAATGAGATATTACCTTACACCTCTCAGAATGGCTCATTCTGAGTATCGAAAAGACAGGAAACAACAGGTGTTGGCAAGGATGTGGAGAAAAGGGAGCCCTAGCGCACTGTATTGATGGGAATGTAAATTGCTAGTAGCCCCTATGGAAAACAGAAGTTCCTCAAAAAATTAAAAATAGAACTACCATGTGATCCAGCAATTCGACTTCTGGGTATTTACCTGAAGAAAATGAAAACGCTAACTCTAGAAGATACATACACCCCGATGTTCACTGAAGCATTATTTATAACAAGGAAGGTATGGAAACAGGTATCCATTGATGAATGGATAAAGAAAATGTGAGATTGTGTGATAAAGAAAATATATAATGAAGTATATGTATATAAAATGAAATGTATATATAAATATATATTTATAAATAATGGAATTTTGTTTATCCACTAAAAGAAGAATGAAACTTTGTCATTTGCACCAACATGGATAGACCTTGAGGGTATAGTGCTAAATGAAATCAGACAGAGAAAGACAAATACCGTATGATCTCACATGTAGAATCTAAAAACGAAATCAAAACCCAAGCCTGTAGATAACAGCACAATGGTGGGTGCCCGGGGCGGAGTGGGGTGGATGAAATGGGTGAAGGTGGTCAAAAGGTACAAACTTCTGGTTTTAAAATAAATTATGAGGATGTAACGTACACCATGGTGCCTATAGCTAAAAATACTGTAATGCATATTTGAAAGTTCCTAAGAGTAAATCTCAAAAAAGTTTAGAAAAACTTTTAAGAAAAAAATATTTTTATAACTATGTATAGTGACAGATGTTAACTAGACTTATTGTGGTGATATTTTGCAATATATATAATTATTAGATCACGTTGTACACCTGAAACTGACATAATACTGTATGTCAATTATACCCCTCCCCCAAAGTAAGACTTACTGTTTCTAGACTGTGACCCGTCTCCATTTCAAATTCTACTTCTTATGGGGCGCTTGGGTGGCTCAGTCGCTGGGCGTCTGCCTTCGGCTCAGGGCGTGATCCCGGCATTCTGGGATCGAGCCCCGGATCAGGCTCTTCCACTGGGAGGCTGCTTCTTCCTCTCCCACTCCCCCTGCTTGTGTTCCCTCTCTCGCTGGCTGTCTCTGTCAAGTAAATATATAAAATCTTAAAGAAAACCAAAACAAATTCTACCTCTTTAATTCCTTGTGTTCCACCTCTACCTGCTAATAGAAGAATAAACGTACGCAGCTGCACTTTTAACTTAATGTCTGAGTTATTCTTGAGAGATGAGTGACTTGTCTAGGATCTCATGGCTAGTAAAGAGTAGAGCTTGCATTGTTAATCAATATGCCGTACTACCAGCAAAGATCCAGGGTGGGGTTGGAGTGTGAAGGATGAGCTGGATCCTTAGGTCTAGAGGAGAGGCTCACTCTGCTCTTCTTGTCTGTTTTTAGGGGAGGACCTGTGGGTTGGCATGTTTGACATTGCCTCATTTTCTGTAACTGAACCAAGGTGGCTGATGCTATTCCTACCTGGACCTGTGTGCAGGCATCTCATTCAGGACAGAGGGTGACAGGGCTGTGGGGAGTTTCATGCCAGGTGTTAGGCATGGGTAAAGGTACAGTGTGGTTCTGAATGCAGTTATCAGGGGATGTGCCGTTGTATTACAGGATCTTTGTGGGGTAGACAAGCCCTGTTCACATCTCTACTGAAAGTTGAAGTAATGACCCTGAAAACAGTTTGGGGGCACGGTGGTGGAGAGGGGCACAGTGAACTCATTCATGGCCATAACTGACATGGAAGACTCTCGCTTGGAGAGAGAGAGAGAGGACAGCCAGTAGCTGAGCTCCCACCTGAGGGTGATTTAGAGTGGCCTCTAGTGGCGGCACTGGGGATTGCGAAATCGGTTCAGTTGGTGCCTTTATCAAGAATATATCCTATCATTAGAGGAGACAATGAATCTCATAAAGTGGAGATCTGGAAGGAAGAACAGGGCAACAGTTAGAACTGTGAAACAAATGAGGTAGTCGAAAGCCACCTACAATCATTGAAAGAGTGATTCAAAAAGAATGACACCCTTTGGAAAAAGAAGTAAGGCAGTTGAGATTTTAAAAGAAATAATGATTTTGTAGAGATTACAATAGAGTAATAAAGTAATATAAGGAAAAAATAAAATTGGGAAAATGACAAAAGGGATCTTTTTATCGGAAGATAAAACATTAGATGTAAAATGTGGGGGATTGTAGGATGGACATTATTGATTGGAAGGGAATCTATGATGCAGAAAAAAGAAAGTGCATTAAGGAGTTACTAAGCTCAGAAATGAGTATGCTGGTCAGACCTTCAGAGACGTGAAGAGGCACACAAGAGGCAGAATTATAGGATGATTTTCATTCTACTTCCAAGCTGGATGGGAGATCAAGGACACAGTAGGAATTTGATGACAAATGAAAGTCTCAGAACTGTATTGCATTTATTTCTCTCGGGAGTAACTCCCCTTCCCCAACAATGATGGCATCATGAGAAAAACTGGAATTGATCAAATGAAGCAGAGAGTACACAGAGGCAGGGCTACCTGGTCTGTGTTGCTTCACCTTGAGTGCCGACGGTCTGGGGAGGAGGAGCGTGGGACAGACCGTGCTGCAAAGAAGGATACTTTCATGAAGTACAGGCGTGTGACTCATGAAAGCTGAAGAGGGTTTTGTGTGCTGTTGCCCCATACTCTTGTACATCATTGCTTCTCCCAATGAAGGAAATAAATTGCATAGTTGCACAGTACTTCGAATCACCCATTCCACTCATTGGTATCAGTGCCCGGAAGGACACAAGATCGGGGAAAGGTGGAAGTTTGCACTCCTTGTACCCAAGCTGGCCAGTCTAGGTAGCCTACCTTTCATGTCAGTCCAGAGTGGGGCCTTCCCAGAGTGGGAGGGTGTAGGTAGCACCTTCTTCCCTTTCCGTGAAGGTGTACGCGATGCCCCAGGCAGGTGGACATGGCAGAGGGGATGCCAATAATCTAGGTTCTAGTGCAACAAATCCACTCCCTGGAACCCAGTTCTGACTTTAACCCCATCACTCTGCCTTTTCCCAGCCGCTCTCAAGCTGGAACAGATCTGTTGTGCTTTAGACCTGCCCCGATCTGGGGTCAACATGACTTTGACATGCAGAATTCATGTCTTAGGGTGTCTGATACTTAAAACTGGGGAGACCTCAGAGGTGAGCCCAGAGAGCTGGGGGGAGCCAGGGGCTACTCTACTCCTCACCACAAGCTCCTTAGGGAAGGATGTTGGGGAGGATCTCACGTTTAGGCTGGAGCTGGAAGGATGCCACATGGGGAGAGAAGGTGGGTCCTGTGGAAGCTGGGTGTGTCCTCTCCAGCAGAAAGGCCAGAGGGCCACCTTCATGGGTAACATGTGGGCCTTGCAGTAACTGGCAGGAGATACCAAATCCATAGGCGTCAGGCCTGGCAGTTTTCCAGTATGGCTAGTGGGCTAGTTTTTCCAGACTAGCAACTGAGTTTCACTACAGTTAGACGGTGGCTTGGATTCCCTTCCCTGTTGAGCTCAGCAGCTCCCTCCATACCTGGAACTTTCCAGCTGCTCCCTGAGCTAAGCCTTAAGGCTAGGAGGTCTCTCTTAGGAGTGGAAAGACTGGGACCAGTGGCCCTGGTTTTCTCTCAAGTAGGTCTTCTTTGTGGCCAGCAGGTGGCGCTGAGCCCCCAGTTCTGTCGGTTCGCTGTCACCAGCCATTTAAGGTGGAGGGAATGGAGGACGGTTACTTTGGATGGGGTCCCAAGAATGGTGCTGCTGAGCAGCTTCTCATTAATGAGTCTGGCCCCTCTCCTGGTCTTAAGGACAGCCAAGCTGAGTCCCAGGAGCCAGGCACTGTCCCCCGAACTCCGGGCTGACTCTGAGTAGCTTCTCATCCCTCTGCTCCTGTATCACAAACTGGTCAATGTTGGGGGGCTGTGTGGGTGCAGGAAGGGGGAGCTTAGAGCCTGGACCAGCAGCAGCAGCTTCCTGGCTCTTCAGCCCTACCTCCGGAGTAGCCCAGGACAAGCTCTCACTGATCCAGCTAAAGCCCACTGCAGGCCTCCAACAGCACCAGTGATGCTGGCTTGTTGTCCTATGTACTATGCATCGTTCATTCATTCTTTCAGCACGTACTTAGTGTCAGACACAGTGCTGAATCAGATACAGTTTCTGACCTCAAGGAGCCACAGACTTGGGGATGTCACAATCTCTTTCATTCGTGTAAGGAAGAGGCAATTGATGTGGTAAACTTCACTGATGTCTAATTTTTTAAAAATTGCCACAGCCCCCCCAACCTCCAGCAGCCACCACCCCAATCAGTCAGCAGCCCTCAACATTGAGGCAAGACCCTCCAGCAAAAAGATTACCACTCACTGAAAGCTCAGATGATGGTTAGCACTTTTTAGCAATAAAGTATTTTTTAATTAAGGTATGTACATTGTTTTTTTAGACGTAATGCTATTGCACACCGAACAGACTACAGTATAGTGTAAACATAACTTTTATATGCGGTGGGAAACCAAAAAATATTCATTTGACTCTCTTTATCGCACTATTTGTTTTGTTGCGGTGGTCTGGAACCAAACTTGCAGTATCCTGTACACTAATGCATCTGATGGCCCCACCCCTTCCCTGACCACCCCAGCCTTCCAGCAGATCCCCGGAGTGGAGGCCAGGCCCAGGGCTATAAGCCTGGTAGGTGCCCCAAAACTGAGATGGTCAGACGGGCTGGCAGGGCTGGGCTGCCTGAGGCAGAAAGGTGAAAGTCTCCTGAACCGGGTGATCAGGGTCGGCCCCAGGTCCTTTTCCTGGCCGCCTGGCTAGGATCTGTGGCACCTTTGGAATGTGGGCCGGCCCCTGCCCTCCCTGTCCGCCAGTGTGCCCCCTCCCTCCCCCGCAAGAACTGCCCAGCGTTTAGGGAGGTTTTAGGGACAACAGAGAAGGCAGCATCCCGGGCAGGTATGCGCAGCACGGCTCCAGGAGCCCCGCCTGCAGTCAAGCCCGTGGGGACTAAGGGCCTTGCTCACCCCCACCATCATGAGCTTTCCAACACCTCCTTTTCTAGCGACCCAAAGACCCTCCACGGACACCCTCTGGCCAGCCACTGGTGGGGAGCCAGAGCCAGAGTTCAATCTGTATGGTAGGCCCAGGCCCCCCTCTCCTCAGCCTCTTTCTGCTTGGCACACCGATGTCTGCCCGAGCCCGTCCCAGCCTCCCGGGGCAGGGACGGAATGGGAGCAGGCAGGCACAGCAGCCCCTCCCCAGAGAAGCCTTGGTGTAAGGGCACGGGGCGGGGGCCCAGGGGCCCAGCTCCTCTTTCCTGTGCCTGACCAGGGCTCAGCATAGCTGCGTGTCCTCACACCACTTCCTCCGTGCCTGAGTCTGCCCTAGGGAGGAGAGTCCTAGCAGACTCAGCCTGTCCCTGTCTGTGTCGGTTCCACTACCTCTAATCCTCCAGCTGGAATACGCTCCTTCATTGACTGCCCTCCCCAGCTGGCAGGGCCCACCCAGTAGGCCATCACTTCTTCAGGGACCAAGAGTGGCCGGTCATCTGTTGGGGCCACCGAAACAGAGTAGCAGGTTGCCCACCTGGGACTGTTCCCCAGCCACCTGCCCAGCTTGTGGTCAATTGATCACGGGGATGCAGAGCTGGCAGGAGACCCAACTTTAGGGTCCAACACTTCCCACAGCTTCCCCAGCCTGGGGGTGGGTGGGTAGGGAGGTGAGCCAGTCCTGAGCTGGGGCTGGGAGGGGCAGAGACAAAAATAACCCAGTACAGGCTCCTGCTGAGGCCAGAAATAGAGTAGTGACAAGTGCCCTGTAGCACCATGGGCTAACAGCAGGAGGGGAGGCTGAGCTGAAGAGGGCCCAGCGTCACACCAGGTCCCGGCCCGGCCAAGGGGCCCACACCATGTCCACTCTACATACCATACCACACTGCCCCCGTGCACACAAGCAGCGTGGGGGCCCAAGGGACCATGGCTCAGGACAGGGAATCCGGAGAGATGCTAAACTTGGGTTTGGCCTTGGCCACAGCCACACTGCGCTTGCGCAGGGGGCCACGGGCCGAGGCGAGGGTCAGGGCGTCCAGCAGGCTGCGGTCCTCATCAAGCTGGCGGGCCGTGCAGAGCGGCGTGGGCACTTTGATGGTGTTGCCAAATTTGGAGTAGTCCACGGAGTAGCGGCCATCCTCCTCGGCCACAATGGGTACAAAGCGCTGGCCCCAGAGGATCTCGTCGGCCAAGTAGGAGGTGCGGGCCTGGGTGGTGATGCCCGTGGTTTCCACCACGCCTTCCAGAATGACGATGATCTCGAGGTCTTGGTGGTGATGCAGGTCACTGGGCGCCAGGTCATAGAGGGGACTGTTGGCATCGATGACGTGGTAGATGATGAGAGGGGCCACCAGGAAGATGCTGTTGCCCCCCACGCCGTTCTCCATGGGGATGTCCACCTGGTGGAGCGGCACCACCTCGCCCTCGGGGCTGGTGGTCTTGCGCACCACCTGCATGTGGATGGTGGCGCTGATGATCATGCTTTTGCGGAGGTCACCCACGCGCAGCATGAAGCACAGGCGGCCGTGGCGCACCGCGATGACAGCGTGCTTGCTGAAGATGAGGGTCTCGGCCCGCCGGTGGGCCTGGGCGGTCTTCATGAAGATGCAGCCCAGCATGATGGCGTTGATCATGAGCCCCACGATGTTCTGCACAATGAGGACCAAAACGGCCAGCGGGCACTCCTCGGTCACCATGCGCCCGCCAAAGCCGATGGTCACCTGGACCTCAATGGAGAAAAGGAAGGCAGATGAAAAAGAGTGGATGCTGGTGACACAGGGCACAGCAGTGCCCTCGCCAGGGGCCAGGTCACCGTGAGCGAAGGCGATGAGCCACCAGACCATGGCAAAGAGCAGCCAGCTGCACAGGAAGGACATGGTAAAGATAAGCAGCGTGTGTGGCCACTTGAGGTCCACCAGCGTGGTGAATACGTCCTGCAGGAATCGGCCCTGCTCCCGGATGTTCTTGTGCGCTACGTTGCAATTGCCATTCTTGGACACGAAGCGGGCCCTCCGCTCTCGGGCTCGGTATCGGGGCTCCGCGGGGTCCTCTGCTAGCCGTGTCAGCACATACTCCTCAGGGATGATGCCTTTTCGGGACAGCATGGCTCCAGCAACCACCAGGGAGAGGCTTCCCCCATGGGGGGCGCCCCCCTGACCAAGCCTTGGGCCTCACTGTGGAGTTTCCTCCCCGGGGAACCCTTCCACTCTGGGACCGTCCTCAGTCTGTGCTGGCCTCACTTCAGAGATGCCTCCCCAACCAGACTCATCCTCACCTCCAACTGGCCCCTGCTTTTTTAAACCAGCCTCACACCTCAGCCCACCTGCCCGTCGCCTAATGAGCCTCCTACCCCGCCTGTTCCCCAGCTTGCTTTCGATCTCAGCTCCACTCCTCCACCGTTGACTTCCCCTGGGCCTCCCGCTAAGACTCCTTCTCAACCCACCTCCTCTACCTTGGAACTTAACACTTCTGGATCTTACAAAACTCACCAGACCTCACACAACCCCCGCCATTTCTCCTGCCTCACTCACTTCTGCTCCCGGCCCCCCTTCCAAGCTCCAGCTTCATATTCTGATGACCCCCCGTCTCGCCTCCAGGTATGCCCCCTTTTCTACCCTACCCTCTGTAGCGCCCCCGCGGCTGATAGGATCCTCCTCCAGCTCTCGTCCTTTCTGTCTCCTTGGGATCCGTGCGCCCTCCAGAGTCACCACCCGACCCGACTCCACTCCAGGTCCCCTCGCCCCCAGCGCAACCTGGCCGGGCTCACTCACAGTCGCGGCCTCTCGGCTCCCAGCCGGCCCACGCAAGCCGGCGCCGCGCCCCCGCCCGGCGCTCCGCTCCGTCCTGCCCCGCCCGCTCGTCGCCGCGGCACCTGCTTCTGCTCCTCAAGCCGCAGCCGTCGCCTCCCCGCCCCTCCTGCTGCCGGGGCGTCCCAGCGGGTCGTCCTCTCGTCCGTCCGTCCGTCCGTCTGTCCGTTGGTCCGCTGAGACCGACCTGCGCTGGGTGGGGGCAGAAGATTGAGGGCGAGGGCGCCAGAGGAATGGAGTGGGGACCCGGAGCCGCCAGGGGGAGCCCGACCTATTCCTGAGCCGGAGGGGGGGCGGGCACGCGCTCAAGCCCCGCCCCTCGCCATTCACACCCGCCCCACGCCCCGCCTTCCTGTTCCAGATTCAGTCTGGCCTTGGGGGTTTGCCCAATCGGATGGACCAAAAGAGGTTCCTCCTGCCCACTCGGGGACAGTGAGGGGAGTCGCCACCCGCCCTTTCAGTCAGGACTGCAGCCCCTGTTGCCTTGACTTTCCTCCTCCAATTTTCCCCTTCTCAGCTGGGCCAGTATCCACCTCTCCTGCAGCCTTGGGCTTTGCGGGTTCCCAGCGAGGGGAGGCTCTGAGGAGATGCGTCACCAAACTGGTGACTGCAAGAGGATTCCTGAGGATTCCTCAAGTGACTGCTTCTTCTCTTTGGGGATGCCCTTAATCTTTTCTGAGTCGTGGATTCTCCCAGAATTTGACGAAAGCCACGGACTCCCTCCCCAGAAAATAATGGACCTTACTAGCAGGTGTGGGAGCACGGTTTCACACCAGCCCAGAAGCCTGGGTGGTTCCTTCTTAATCATCCCACAACGACACCCTTGTATTTTAAAGAGAGTTGGAACTACGGACGCTTGCTGTACACCTCCTTACACCCGCAGCCTGGGCTCTTATACCTTAGGTAATAAATGGAATGGACGCGGGTCCGAGGGGCTGTATTAGGGTTGGCTTGGGAACTGGGGGACTTAAGCTCTTGACCTGAACATGAGTGGTGCTTCTACTGCAGGCATCAGTCTGCAGCCCATGCCCTGTGGCTTGGGCCTCTAATGGGGCCCTCCAGTTCTCAGCAGGGAGAGGAAGCCTGCTAGGTCTCTGTTGTTGGGACAGTAGCGGCCCCACCCCCTCTCTGGGGCTCAGATCTTTATGTAGCCCTGACCCGTGTGTGTGCATTTGTTGGAGTGTGGGCCTGAGGCAGAGCCCCAAGATGGGGGCAGTGGGGATATGGGTCACAGTGGGGCAGACTGTGATTTTCATATTGAGCTTTCCTTTCTGTCTCATACTCACCTGCAGGCAGAGTCTACACTGTTACTCAGGGTAAGTGTGAGCTTGGGCTATATTAACAGAGATGCAGTGCCTAGAGTGGGGAGGGGAGAACATGATGATCACAGTGGGGGAGCTCAAGGAGACAGGGTTACACAGGAAACCTTTGAGTCAACTACATCTGTTCAGTCACCAGAAAAAGAGCCTCAGAGAGCCCCCTAGGGAGTTTGGGCACTATTGCAGAAACCCCAGGAGTCCAGGGGGGATGGACTAATAGTTTTATGTGGCCCAAAGTATAGAACCAGTACAGACACTGAGTGGAAGAGATTTCACGTATGGAAGAGTCAGTTCTAATAACCAGAGATGACCCATGTCTTTGGAGTATCCAAGCCAGAGTCGGCAGGCCATCAGGGATACTCTAGCGGGGTTTGGGCCAGAATGGCCTTGGGCATCCCTGCAAGACTTCAGTATGAACCCTGCTACCTCCCTTCAATCCCTTGGGGTGTGGTGGGCACGAGGTGGCAGTGGGGTTGGGAATCTTCTCCCTTCCCAGGCTCTACTCTTGGGAGGCCCCTCAGTGGAGAGGGCTGCTAGGCCCCCAGAGGCATCTTAGAGCTGGAAAGGCAAGGCCCTGCCTCACAGTGTGGCCCTGAGGCCTCAGCCATTACCTGCTCCACCCTTTCTAGGAGGGGGAGCCCCTTACCCAAAGAGCTCAGCCTCCTGCCCTGCTCCATTCTTACCTCCTCATGCTCATCTCCCCCCAAAACCGCATTTGTCAGGTTCCTTTCTCACTCGGAAGCCTTCTCCACTTCCCTTTTGTTCATAGGCTTATCCTAGATTCCTTGTCCTGGCATTTAAGGCTCTATGATCTTATGCCCCCACCCTCTGCCCCATGGGCCATTTTATCTAAGTCTGCCTGTCCAATTTCCACCCATCTCATGCCCAACTCCCATCTTGCCTCCCCCAGGCAGCCTGCCAGGCCTTACAGAGCTCTCACTTCCTGATCCAAAAGGTCTGTGTTAGGCCTCTCTCCAGGGACCGGTGGGTTTTCCTTACATTGCTCTGACCCCATTGCAACCAAAAGGGACACAGGCCCAAGACTCCTGGGTCTGCACCCCAGAGCTGGGATAGACAGTACTGAAGTCAACATGTAAATGATAATAACGTGATATGGAAATGAGCACCTGCCATTTCTGGGCTGGGGGAGGTGTGCACTCCTGTTGCACGATGCTGATAGACTCTGAGGACATCCGTTGTTTTGGTCTCCCCAGAGTGTGGCCTCAGCATCTCCAGCCACCACCTGGCTGACTTGTGGTATATGCACTGTGCTTCCCTCTGAAGGACCACCTTCTCCCATTCTGAATGCCTCTCCATGGGGGACACGGATGGGAACATGTGATCCGGGCCTAGCCAGTCAGTGTGTTCCAGTCCTCTGACCCAATGATTGGCTAGAGGTACGGGTATGATCTAACTTGGTCCATTGAGATTTGCTCCCAAGACTTTTGCTGGGACTATTGGGAAAAATCATCTCTTTTTCAGAGGGGTAGGGTACAAGCTGGAGGTGCTAGTGACCACTTGTCATCAGAGAGGGAGAGGAAGATGGAACCCAGAAATGGAAACACATCCCTGCAGTCAGACGCCTGGGTCCAGCCATGCTTGAAGCAGTATACCTCCTGGCCTTCTCCATCACAAAGGGCAATGAATTCCAGTTTTTGTTTAAGCCCCTTTGAGTTGGTGTCCTGTCATTTGTCATGGAAATGGTACTAATCCCAGGTACACCACAATTTTAATCCAAGAAATAAAGTGAGAAGGAAAGGGACTACTTTGTCTAATGAGATAATCACAAAAATGCGATAACCCTTGTTATGGACCCAATTGTGTCGTCCCCGCCCGCGCCAGTCCATTTGTTAAAACCCTAAACGCCCATGTGGAAGCCATGCAGTGTGACGGTATTTGGAGATAAGGCCTGTGAAGAGGTAATTAGGTCCTTAGGAGAAACCAAAGCTCTGACACTTTGATCTTGGACTTCCAGGCTCCAGAACTGTCAGAAAACATTTCTGTTTAAGTCTCCTAGTCCGCTATTTTGTTACGGCCACCCAAGCAGACTAATACAAACCTCACTTCACAGATAAGGAGACACGCTTCTGGCCACACTCACACAGCCTCAGCTCTGCCTGATGCCACACAGCCTGGCTCCGTCGGACCCACAGGCCACCCCAGGCCCTGCCCACCAGACCTGAGAGGCCTCCAGTAGGAAACAACCAATCTCTTTATTTACAAGTGATTTACAGTTAGAAAGCCCAGGCGGGAGGCGGGGGCAGGGGAGGGTGTGGGGTGGCACTTGGGCTCCGGCGGTCACTTGTCCGCACGGACAAAGGAGGCGAAGACGCTGTCCTTCCGGCTGAGCAGCTTCTCTGGCTTGTCGAACTCAAGGATGGCGCCACGTTTCAGGACAATCACCAGGTCTGCACTCAGGATGGTGTGCACGCGGTGCTGGGGGGCAGGAGAGGGCTGTCAGGGTGGTGGGGGGAGGGAGGGGCAGCTGAGGGGGTCCCTCCTGCAGTTCGGAGGAGGAGGCCTGTGAATGGAATGTCCCATCTCTGGGGTGGCTGTGACCCCAAGCCACTAATGACGCCCTCTCCCCTCACCAAGTCTCAGCTCTGCCCTCACCTCTGGGCTCCAAGACTCAGAGATCACCTCACAGCCCAACCCCCACTATGGAGACAGTACTCTAGCCTAGCTCCTGGGGCCTTAGGACAGGGGCGGGCCCTGGAATCTGCAGATGGAGAGGGGGATCTGAGGGAAGTGCGGGTGTAAGTCCTTCCACACCCCACGTCCTGCGGTCCAGGTTCCCTGCAAGCCCTCCAGTCTCTGCATCGTGGCTCCAGGCGCCTCTCCTGATTACCAGGCCCAGGTGAGCGCAGTGGCTGCCCTCTGAGGGCAGCTTCAGGAGGCCAGCCCTCTCTCCGGCTGTCCCCCGCACTCCAACAAGGGGCCCCTTACCGCGATGGTGACCACAGTGCGGTCAGCGAAGGCCGTCATCACCACCTTCTGGAGGATGTTTTCCTGCCAGGTGGGAGGAGCAGCGGTTGGCTCATCGGCCTAGTGGGTGGGGTCTGGCCTGGCTTTGGAGACGTGGGCCCAGGTCTGCGGTCCGGCTCCCATGTGACCCCAACACTAGCCCACCCCTCCTTCTGTCTGCCTGGTCCTTGTCCCCACAGGACCAACCAAGTTCTAGCATTCAGGGGCTCGGCTCAGCCTGTTGGGCGCTCGGGTCTGTGCAATGTGTGTGCGCTGTGAGTGTGTCTGGCTGTGCTGTGTGGCGGGTGATGAGTGTGAAGTCTCTGTGGGTCTGTGTGCAGCTTGTGTGTGTGTGTGCTATAAAAGTTGGTTAAGCGTCTGCCTTCAGCTCAGGTCATGATCCCGGGGTCCTGGGATCGAGTCCCACATCAGTCTCCCTGCCCAGCGGGGAGCCTGCTTCTCCCTCTCCCACTCCCCCTGCTTGGGTTCCCTCTCTGGCTGTGCTTCTGTCAAATAAATAAATAAAATCTTAAAAAAAACATGCCCTGAGGCTAGCTGTAGTCAGGGTCCCCCCAGCCCTTTGCTTTTTCTGCCACAAATGGCCCTTGTGTTAAAGACAACTTGAGCTTCGGGACCACTTTGTGCAAATTTCACCCTAATACCCCATGACAACCCTCTTCAAGACCCCCCGCCCCCACGGCTATGCTCTGGACCGACCGTGGCCATGTCGATGGAGGCCGTGGCTTCGTCCATGATGAAGATGCTGGTCTTCCTCACGAAGGCCCGAGCCAGGCAGAACAGTTGCCTCTGGCCCTGGCTGAAATTCTCCCCACCTTCCGTGATGATGGCATCTGAAAACAGCCCCGGGGACGAGGAGCAGGGCTGAGTCAGGCTGGCAGTGGGAGTTCAGGGGATAGCATGGCTTCGGGGGTGTTAGGAAATGCATGCACAGGGGCAGATACGCAGGGGTGTGTCATGAGGCGCGGGTGTGCAGGGCCGCTGCACCGTACCCGACCACACACGTGCCATCGCATGAGTTACCCCGCAGGGGTGCGCTGCCGCGGCCCCGGGCCATGCCGGGAGGGGGAGCGTGCACGAGTGTGCATGTGCTGGATGTGCGGGGGCACTGGCGGGGCCAGTCTCTGAAGCCAAGTCTTGGCCGGCCCCCATGCCCTGGGGGCAGTAGCCAATACCACCAAGGCTCCCTGCCCTCTGGGGTGGGGGGCAGTGTCTTCCCTGCACCCTGGAGGGGTGACCCGTGCCTGTGATTTTCCCCTCTGTCCTCTCCTTCCTCGGGGCAGAGCTGGGCAGGCTGGTGGCCGGGGTGGGCAGGGCCGAATACACTGCGTGGGATGACGGACTTGTAAGCCAAGTCTCACGGTGACTCCTGCTGGCCCCCCCGGATCCCTCGGGAGGAGCTAGCCCCTGAATTGACCAGTCGTGAGGCCTGGGACAACTCACTTGACCTCTCTGAGCTCCCGTAAGGTAAACGGGTACACGGAATGGTCTCTGGGGTCCTGCCAGACCCTGGACCAAACCCCGGGCAAACGTCGGACACGGGTGGGCGTGTTCCCTCAAGCCCCCGCGGACGGCCTTGAGCGCCGCCGCCGGCCCGCTGCTCCCGCGGGAGCGGTTACCCAGGCCTCCGGGCAGCGCCTTCACCACCAGCTTCAGCTGGGCTATCTCCAGGGCCTCCCACAGCGTGCTGTCAGAGCACTTCTTCTCCGGGTCCAGGTTAAACCTGCGGGGTGCCACAGAAAGCCCCCTTAGGGAGGGAAGCAGGGTCCCGGCTCATGCCCGGGGACTGGCAGAGGCTGAGGCTGGGGAAGGGAGCAGTGAGTGAGAACTGCTGCCTCGGGGGGCCTGGCTGGAAGGGGGCAGCAGGCCGGTGAGCGGGTGGAGGAAAGCAGCCCCAGCACTGGGGGGCTACCTCTACCAGCACCTGCCCGGGCCTCCCAGGAGAGAGAATGGCACGCGGGGGAAGTGTGAGGGACCGGGCCAGCCCATAGTGCCGGGAGCCGGAACAGGGCTGCCTGCCTGGGGAGGGGTACCCAGCTGAGCACTCCGGGCCTCGCCCACCCCTCCCCTCCTCACGCTCCAGCCCCAGGGCGCGGGCCTGGGACTGGTTGGGGGGCCTGCGGGAGTGGTGGGGCTCACCGGATGGTGCCGCTGAAGAGGACAGGGTCCTGCAGGATGATGGAGAGGCGCGAGCGCAGGGTGTGCAGCGGCAGTTTGGCGATGTCAATGCCGTCGATGATGATGCGCCCTGCGTGGAGACAACGTCACGGGGGGGGGGGCACGAAGGAGTGGGGGGAGCTGGTGGTGCCGGGGACAGGTTCAGCCTGGGAACGTGGGTCCCACGAGGATGCAGGGGGAGGCAGTGATTGCTGGGCCTCCTATGACATCTGACCAGACACTGGGACTGAGGTCCCCTCTGGTGGCTGTGGGTACACGTGGGGCGCCTGTCACCACTCACCTTCGAACATGTCCACCATGCGGAAGAAGGCGAGAGAGAAGGAGGACTTCCCACTGCCTGTGCGGCCACAGATCCCAATCTGGAGAGAGGAGCACGTACACCGTGAGTCCCTGGGGGAGCTTCTGGGCTGTGCAGGCATTGGAGGTCACAGCAGCTCTTTTGTCCTGGCTTCCTGACCAGCTTCTATTTGGGCTTGCTTCCTGCAGTGGGTCTGGAGGGACCTCCCACAGGGACCCACAGGCAAGTGCAGGGTGTAGATGTCCATTTCTTGGGCCTGGGTGTAGGCCTTGCTGTGCCTGGGACGGGGCTGTGGGGGAGCTGGGGGCACCGGTGCATAGTCCGTGCGCGTGGGCACGGTAGGAGGGTCTGGGGTGGCTCAGTGAGGTTTGCAGGGGTGAATATGTGTGCCCACCGTAAACTGGATCATCTCTGACCCCACTGCTTCCCGACCATGGGTACCAATCGAAAGGACAATAAGGGACCCGTACAAAGACCGAGATGGTGACACAGAAGGACGAGAGAGGTAGGGACAGATGGGAGGAGCCAGAGGCAGGGACAGAGAGTGAGACAGACGGCCACAAAGACAGAGAGACAGAGACAAAGAGACAGAAGGAGGGGGGCAGTGTCAGAGCAGAGGGGGCGTGAGGAGGGAATCAATCAGAGAGTTGGGTCAGAGTGCCAGGCAGGGGCTCCCTCCCCAGGACAAACGTGGCCTCGCTCTCTGTCCCGAGGACCTGCTCTGAAGCTCAGGGGGCAGTGCCGTGGGGGAGCCCTTGACCATTTGCAGAGGGGCCCTGACAAAAGCCCTCTCAGCCAGGGAGTCTGGGGGGTCCATCTCCTGGTGGGTGAGTGAGGGCAGCAGAAGGAGCAGGGAAGACGGAGTGGGGGAGAGGTGGGCTGAGCCTTGTCCGTGTGAGGGGCCCAAGGCCAGCGACTGGGGGGTCTGATTAGGCGGAAGCCCTAGGAGGCCCGGGGGCCGCGAGCTGACTGTGTGAGGCTGTCCGGCCCACTGACCTTCTGTCCTGGGGAGATGAGGGCGTTGACGTGCTTCAGCACCGGCTTCAGGGAGCTGTCATAGCGGACACTTAGGTTCTGGATCTGGATCTTCCCTTGGTCGGGCCAGTTCTTCGGGATGAGCGAGGGGGCTGGGGGCCAGACCGGGGCTCAGCCAGCAGATACAGGCTGCAGCCGGTATCCGGGAGGGCCCCCCCACCCATGCGCCCTCGTCCGGGCCTCTCACCCAGCAGCCCCTCGTAGCTCTCCGCTTCGGTTTTCAGGAGCCCGTGGATGCGCTTCACAGCCCCCAGCTGGATCTCCATGTCCGCCAGGTTCCTCACCATCCAGTTGAGGTAGTTGGAGACCTGCGGGGAGTCGGAGCACTTGGTGCCACCCCGGCCACCGGGACGGCTCTTCTTACCGCTGAGGGGCCAGGGGCCCTCCATGTCTTCTGCTGGCTATTCAGGGGGTGCCCCCCTGGAGGCAGGGGAGGGTTACGATGAATGCGGATCCTTACCCACCACCTGTCCGGGACCCCGGCCCTGGGTGAGCCCTCCTCCCTCATGGTCCCTCCTGCCTCAGACTCAGGTAGCTTGGGGTAGGGCCTGGAGGGTGTCTCAGGTGGGGAAGGCGCCTGAGATTCCCCGCGTGCTGATATCTGAGCCCTCCGCTGCCCCAGTCTGCGGCCACTCACCATTAGGGCGTAGGTGAGGCCCAGGCCCACCAGGCCGGCAGAGAGCTCCCTGTGCAGGGAGTTGGAGATGGAGGTCACGGCGGCGATGAGGACCACGCAGGCACCGATGTACTCCTGCGGAGGGAGGCGAGCCGTGGGGGCCCTCGGGGGTCAAAGCCACAGTGCCCCTCCCACCCACCTCACTCCCTTTAGGGCAGGGAGCAGCTCAGCAGAGACTCTACTCCAGCAACACGCCCACACGTCATCAGACACGCGGGAGGCCTTGAAGGCCGGAGCCCCAGGAGACAACGTGTGCACAGAGCTTCTGCTGCTCCCCCACCCCCAGCCATCTGTGCAGGCCTGAACGTGCCTGCCTCACCAGACGGCCCACTTCAGACACACCCTCGTCGCAGTGAAGCACACCTCAGGTGCACGAGCCCCCCGGTGGAGATGGGGAAGAGGAGGCTCAGGTCAGACACCAGGAGGGCCGCCTGGGCTGGGGCAGTAGGAGGGCTCGGCGCCCGCCCTGTGTGCACACACAAGCTGCTATTCCATCCCCTCTCCCTACCCTCCGGTCCGCGTTTGACCCTTGCTCTGGCTCCACACCCCTATCAGAAGCCCTTGTCTCGGGGTCCGGGGGGCGGGTGGGTGCACTTGCCATGCGGACTTCTAGCCATCTGTTGGCGGCCGTGAGGAAGAGGGAGGCAATGTTGTTGGAGTCCGTGTATTCAAGGAGCTTCTGCTGGAACCTAGCCTCATACCTGCAGGGAGGGTGGGGAGGGTCTGAGGGTCCACATGGCCCCCAGGCCCTCCTTACTTACGGAGAAGCAGCCAGTAAACATGCCGTGTCTGACGTTGTGTACGCCATTCCTCTCTGACTGCTCTCCCAGCTCCTTGCTGTTTATTCAAACTTGTCCAGACTCTCACCTCCTTCAAACTCCTGCTTTCACCGCAGGACCTGTTCTTCTCTCCAGGGCCCCCTGTTACAGTGACGTGCACTTCTGCCCTACTAGATGCTCAGGCCAGAAACCGAGGAATCACCTGGATTCACACACACTCCCTCTACAAGACCTCCTATTTCCACTTGTAAAATAGCTCTTGCTTCTGCCTGCCTCTCTCCTGCTTGCTGCCCACCACAAACTCACCGGGGCCACTGTGCCAGCTGCCCCACAGGTCTACCTGCTCTCTCCCCACAGCCTGCTCTGCTCACAGCGGCCGGCATAATTTTTGTAAATCACAAATTACATCCCATCTCTCTCCTGCTTAGACTATCAACGGTTTTGAGGCTGAAGAAGCCCCTCCTTGCCAGGAGCCTGCGTGAGCTGGCTCCTGCCATCCTAGCCTCCTTCCATGCCACAAATTCCCTTGCTCACTGCCTCGCAGCCACAGAAATTACAATAATTTATTACTTGCCCTTTCTCAGTTTTGTGACAATACCAAGGTCTTTCCCACCCCAGGGCCTTTGTACATGCCTGGAATGCCTTCTCCTCTGCTCTTCACCAGGCTGACTCATCTCAGCCTTCAGGCTTCACCTCAAATGACACCTCTTCAGGGTGGCCTTTCCCGGCCTATTGTTCCCCATCTCTGCAGCCTGTATGCTTCATAACCTCTGCTCATATGTTCATTTCTCTAGCTGCTTATCTCCCTCACGAGACTGTAAACTCTATGAGAATGGAACCCATGGCTTTTTGTTCACCAGGGCATCCCTGGCACCTGGCACTGTCAATAAATACTTGCTGAATGAACAAATGGAACCTTCCCTGACCCTCTAAGGTGGATGGGATCTCTCTGTACAAGGAAGGAACTCTGGACGCTTCTTTCCTTCTCTTGTGTCCTCATCATGTTCTCCTTGCGCTACTTTGAATGGACCTGCTTTTTCTCTCTGAGCAGCCTGGGCTCCTGGCATCTCTCACCCTAGCCACCTCCCCACACCAGGCTGGCTTGGCCAGGCCCAGAGGAGGGGGCGGAGCGCTTGTTTCATGATGAGCAAAGGAACAAATGGAAGCCGAAGCCGTCTTAGCATTGGTCTCAGGGAAACAACTGGGGACTCAGAGGACTCAGAACAAGTCTTACTGGGCATTTGCTTTTCACTCTTGGAAGGTGTTTGTTCTGTTTTATTTCCGGGTGGAGGGGCTGTGCCTGACCCACGTGTCTGAGGAGAGCAGAGTGAGTCTCTGAGGTGTGAGAGAGCGTACGATCGCACAGCCACGGTGGCGGTGTGTCGGTGGATGGTGTGGCTGAGGCGAGTGTGTGTTCCGAAGTCTGAAGGGTGTGACCAACTGTGGGCTGAAGGTGTCTACCTGCTTGTGCTCGTGTGTGTGAGAGGAGAGCCTGAGAGGTGGGTGTGCATGAGGGTGTGTGGGGGCTGCGGCTTCTGGGATAGGCGTGGGTCAGCGTGAGGGATGTGGAGAGCCCCAGCGTGGGGCCACGCAGACCCACGTTCTTACTTCCTGGCTGTGTGTCAGGACTGAGACTCAGTTTCCGCGTTAGTAAAATGGGCCAGTAATAGTTCCCACCTGGGCTGAGACCGCCTCTGAGCCCACCACTGAGTCTGGGGCTGGGGTACGCCTGAAACTTTTCTGGGAAAAGGCAGGGCCTCCTAGAGAAACCAGAAGGTCCCACAGGCCTGGGTTCCAAGCCCAGCCCTGGCTCTGCCCACACCACGTGTGTGACCTCCGGTTGGTGACTCAGCCTTATCTGTTGAAAGGGGCTGCTCGGGTCTATGTCACGGGGCTCTCATGAGCATTAAATGAATAATAAACACACAGCACTTAGCACAGTGCCTGGCACGTGTTAGGGGCGCGATCAGGAAATGCTAGTTAGCTCTCAACAGGGCCGGCTGCTGCACAAGAGCCAAGGAATTAAACACATCCAGGGAGGACAAGTCCCTCATCCACATGTAAAGATGCCCCACTGTGTCCGTGTGGGGCGTGCGAGGCCTCACTGGGCAGCAGTCCCGCCGACTGACCGCAGGCTGGGTCTGAGGCTGCCTGCAGGATGCTGCGTCCACTCAGATCCTACTGAGAGGGTCGAGGCCTGTGGAGGAAAGTCACAATCTCTCCGCCCAGGCCCAGCCCGAAGGCCGCCAGGCCAGCACGTGTAAGAGGAACGGTACTAACACGGAGGAGAGGCCAGGCCCAGGAGTGGGGAGGGCACTGGCAGTCAAAGGACCTGCGGAAGTGCAGGCCTGAGACAGGAAGGAGGCTCAGAGGAGACCTTAGTGTCATGCCAGGTTCCAAGGGGTTTCTGTGCGGAAGACAGCACAGGCTTGTCCAGGGGGCAGAGCCAAGGCCAGGGCACAGCTCTGAGTTGCTTTACTTTACTCAGATAAGACCCCTATGAGGACCTTTCGCTGGTGCAGATGTCCAGGGAGTGAACGGGGCCTCAGTGCTGCACGAGGGGCCTAGAGCCTTGGGGCTTGGAGGGAAGAGACGCAAGCCTCCCTGAATCCTTTTGGCTGGTCCTTGAGCCCTAGGGTTACTGCTGGACACGGGACTTGGTGTCGCATGCTTACTGTCACACCCTGCACAGCTGTGCCATCCTAAAAATAACCTGGAATCACTCTCTGGGTAAGGCTTAGAGACCAGAGTCCAGCTATCCGAGGCAGGAGTCTCTGGCCTGTTTGGCTGGAGGAGAGATGTTCTGATACATCAGACAGAGGCTGGGGCAGGGAGCAATGGCCCCTCTACTCCCCAGGCAGCCTCAGATGCTCCTGTCCAGCCCAACGTCATGACTGAGGGTGGAAAGCGGGGGCACTGAAGTTTGGGGGGAGTTCCTCCAGCTCGGTGAACTTTTATTTACCCTTTGATGCTGGCTCCGACAGCATCTCCTGTGTGAAGCCTCGGTGACTGCCTCCCTTCTAGATCCCACAGCCTGCATTCCCCTTTCTTTCAGAGTCCCTGCCGCGTGGGCCCCTCCTGGCCTGCTCAAAGCCTGGACTGTAAGCGCCTCCAGGCCGGGGGCTCATCTGACTCATCTGTGTCTTTTCAGTGCCTGGCTTGAGCTTTGGCTCTGTACATATTTACCGAATGAATGGGCAGATGCAAGCCTAGGCTTTAGAGGACCTTACACAGAGCGGTTATATAGTCTCTCTGAGCCTCAATTTCTTTGTTTGGGAAATGGGAATAACACATGTACTGCCTTGGATTGCAGTGCGCCATGAATGAGATTGGCATGTAAATTGCTTAGCGTAGTGTTCAAGTCACCGGAGAGTCTCCATAAAAGATGGCCTTAGGGCTGGCCCACATGATGGAAAAGCCTTCCCAGCATTGATAATGTGAGGAAATACTTCCCGGCTTTGTTTCTTGTCCTGCCTTAGCTCACAGAGGCTCTGGCCTTGGCTGCGGGGCTGAGATTTTCCTCTCTGGATCATACAATAGAGCCCACCGGACCTGACCCCTCTGGGGGACATCACCGAGGCTTCTGGGCCTGAGGAGGGGTTGGGAGACACGAGTCCTGGGTCTTCCTAAGCCAAGCCCTGACAACCGAATCACATGACCTGTGCCCCTGGCCCCAGTCCCACCCACCCCCGCCTCGGGGTAAATCTGGTACCTGAAGGCTCGGATGGTGGTGAGACCTTCCACAGTTTCAGCAAAGTGGGAGAGCAGGGGGAGCTGGGTGGTGTCATCCAGCTGCTGCAGGTCCCTGTGCAGGGGAGCAGAGCAGAATGGTCAAGACAGCGGGTGCAGGGCTCAGCCCAGGTCTGAACCCCAGCTCCACCCCCAACCACTGTGTGCACCGATGGCTTCACCTGTCTGGGTCTCAGTGTCTCCCCTGTAGAGAGGGAAGCCAGTGGTGCCCCCAGCAAAATGCTTAAACAGCACACCGGGGCAGGCACTGTGACCCCGGGCACTGTCTACCTCCCACGGGAGTCTGTCCCTCACTCTCCAGTAAGGCGGGGCAGGCACGGTCACTTCGCTCTCCCAGGGAACAGCTAGCGAAAGGAGCAGGAAGACCTGACACAAAGCTTTCAGTCCCCTCCCCAGTAACCACATAGGTTTTGGCACATCACGGGTCAGGATCTACAGAGCTCCTCGAGGGGGAAAGGCCAGAGGTTTCCACGGCAACAGGATTGCCCCTGCTCCCCACAGCTGCACCTTGACAAGCACATCAGAGCCAGGGAGGTCAGGCTGGGATGCAGGAGGCAGCTTTCCTGGACAGACTGTCCCCAGGGCAGAGTGGATGCCAGGGGAACAGGGTGGTTTCTCTGGCAGAAGACACGAACTTTGTAAAACAGCTTGTACAGCGTTTAAAAAGCCCCAGTGATCTGTGAACACTAACGTGCTCCTCCTGGGTGCCGGGCGGTTCTACACCACCCGGTATGCGAATCTCGATCCTTGTGGGCAAGGTGACCGTGGTCGAAATGGATCTAAATTTAATTGTTCTTATTGGTAATCTGCATTTTGACTCCCGTTACTGATCAACTATGTGCACTTGGGAAAGGTACTTAACATTTGATTGTAACCTGCGGTAAGAAATGCATTTTATACTACAATCATTGCACACACACACACACACACACACACACGCACACTCCTACACGACCCAAACAAAGGTTTCATGAAGCAAAACTTACTATATGCATACAGTCCGATATGATCTGTTCAATTTCATTTGATAAAGACGCTGGCTGTGATCTATGATATTGACTTCATGACCCACTGATAAGTTGCAATTGGCAGTTTGATAAACACTGGTCTAGAGATTCTTTTAAATTTTCCCGACAATTATTTGAACCTATGAGTTTAACAGAAGCGCTCCCAGAAAGAACTTCTATTCTAGAGAATGTTCTTAGAAACTTTGGAGTAGGAAAGAAACCTGTGTGACTCGAACACTCTCAAGGGCGAATGTGATCATTGTGAAAGTCTCCTTCAAGTCAAGGCTCCCAGGCACGCGCTGGCCTCCGTGAGCTGGGGGGTACAGTTGCTATACACCCCTGCCATCAGGTGCCCTCAATTTCTTGCATCAGCAATCAGCCTGGTCACTGCACTCCTACAACCCTCCTGAGAAGCATTTTGGCAAAATGAAGGAAGGGCATAAAGGGGTGTATACACCCTGACCTAGCAATTCCACTCCTGATCGTATCTCCTAAGGAAATAGTTCCGATACTAATGGCAGAGTGTGTGTGTGTGTGTGTGTGCGCGCGCACGTGCGCGCCGACAGGTGGTTACATCAGGGCGGTGGAAGATGAGTATCTCTCTTTCCTTCATTTCTCTCTTCCTTTTCAGGAGGGAAGACAACTCTACTACTTTTTGATGATTACTCTAGTAGGAATACCCAACTGCCCATAGCAAAGCACCTCCCATCCTTCCTCCCCCTGAGGCTGGCAAAGGCTGCCATCACCTGGACGCCACCCGGAAGTACTTCTGGATGAAGTAGCACACCACGGCCAGGGGCAAGAGGGCCACGAGGAACACAGGCGTGACGTAGGAGATGACAGCCAGGGCTGAGACACAGAGCAGGGTGGAGCGGCTCAGGCACTCCAGCGTGGACGGGATGTGCTGACGGAAGAGAGGGTGAGAGAGGGAGGTGAGCTTTGGTGTTTACCTTCAGTGTGTTACCTGCCGCCATGTTTTGCTCTCTCCCATTACCACAGCCACACGTCTTCTCTCTCCAGCTACACTGTAGGCTTCCTGAGAGCAGGCGTCAGGACTTTGTTTCCTCACCATCTAGTACGATGGTAAATCAAGAACACAAGCTGAGTCGAAATGAATCTTCTCCACAAAACCAGTCACCTTGGTTCAGACAATGCTGGAACCTCACTGAAGTGAGCCAGCGGGTACTGGATGGAAGCCAAAGGGATGTGGTTTCCCTCCGCCTTATCATGACGGTGTCACAGGGGCAACCCCAGGCCCTGAGGCAGCACTATAATCAGATTGGGACCCACTGGGTTCCTCCCACGGGGCTCTGAGCACCAGATCTGGGGAAGCTGGCACCAGAGAGGAAAATTGTGGGCGCCTGGCCTCTCTCTGAACTGGGGAAATGGGTCACAGGCCTGTGTACCTGGTCGATGGTGTTACAGTCAGCTGAAAATCTATTCAGGATGCTTCCAAGGGGCGTGGTCTCAAAAAACCTAAGAGGCAACCAGAAGAACAGTTACTCATCCGTTTATTGATTTCCTTCCTGTTTATTGAATGAGGGTAGTTATTTCTTTCATTTTAGTGTCTCTGGGGTCATCTCTGGGTCTGGCGTCCTAGGGGTGGTTGCCTCTGCAAGTCTGTAGATATCTGGCCTGTGTTCCCGAGAATTCCTGCAGCTGCCCAGAGGGGTGCTGGGCCCTCACTGACCTCTCTGGCTCTTAAGCCCACTGCCACCTTCCTCAGTTGCTTGCTTAGCCTGACTCACTCAGCAGCTGTCCTGGGGACGTGGAGTCTTCTCCAGAGGGACGATCTGCCAGGGCGAACAGGGCCCTGGGGACAGCCTGTCAGCTGGCTGACCCTGCAAGGCTACTCAGGCTGTCATCACTCTGGCTCTGACCCAGAGCCGGCCCAACCCTAACGAGAGGATTTCAGAAGCTCAGATCTGGGACAAATAGAGGGTAAGTAAACATTGAAGTCATGTCTGTGGGCCACAGAGAGCTCATGAGTCTGAAAAGTAAAAAGTGTAGTCAGATGGTGAGGCCTTGGCATTGACAAGGGCCAGATAACCCGTTTGCCTGTCGTGCTTTAACGCTGAGTCAGCCGGTCGATTGGGCAGTGACCACCTTAAACCTGTTTCACACCAAGTGGCCTTTGGGATTTGTACACACCCCATTCCAGTAGATTAAAACATGTCCCCATGTCCCCAGTGTCAGAACCTGCACGCTGGCTGGGGGAGGAGGGGGAGAGCCGAATCTGTGGGTGGAGATGGGCAGATGGTACCTGCCTGGGGAAGGGAAACGTGCAAGAACGCAGAGCCTGCGGACGTTCACTCTGAAGGGCTGCTGTGACAGCTAGATGAAAAAACCGTATAAAATGCCGAGCACCGTGTGTGGTTTTCCTCTGCTTTCTGCCCCGAGGAGGGCACTTTACACACACTGTCTCCTTGAGCCACCCCTCCCCACTGCAGCCTGTGACAGAGGTTGCATATCCCCATTTTACAGATGGGAGAACTGAGGCCCAGAGAACGGTGACTTGCCCACAGCCCCGCATGGCCGGGGGAGAGCAGTACCTCATGGGAGCCAGGATGATCCGGTTCAGCAGGCTGCGGTGCAACCTCTTGGCCACCTTCAGCCCCGTCCACTCTACCGTGACGGACGTGACAAGGCACAACACGATACCCAGGCTGCAGAGCACCGTGAACACCATGGCATAGACAGTCTGGTCGAGGGCGCACTCCTGGGCCGGGCAGAGAATGAGATGGGGTCCTGGGGGGTCCGTGGGGCAGCCCTCTCCCCTCCCTGGCGCCCCCCGACCCCTGCCCTGGGGCTGCCAGCCACACCTGGCTGAGCGAGCAGTTCCCGGCTGCGGGGCTCAGGGTCAGGGCGCTGTCGGTCCACTTGGCCAGCCAGTAGTCAATGGCCACCAAGACCATGTGCTTGAGCAGCTGGGAGAAGACGAGCAGCGACAGCAGCAGGATGCCGGCCGACGACAAATACTTGGCGCAGGCTCGCCACGGGATCTTGGCCCGCTGGTGCAGCACTGAAGACAGGTTGTCCTCCTCCTCGCTCTCAGCTGCTTCCTCTGCAGGCCGTAAGAACCCCCCCTGTGGCTTCCCATTTCGCATCCCTCAGGCTGAGCCAGGGGCCTGTTATCCCCACTTACGGATGGGAAAACCGAGGCACACAGAGCGGAAGGGATTTAATGACAGTCACAGTATCTCACCACCCCCAGAACCCCGAGCCTTCATCTCCCCATGGTCCATCAGACCTCAGGCCATGATTTCACTGCCAGTCCCACTGTCTGTACCTTCCTCCTCTTCCTCATCCTGCAGAAGGCCATCTCTTGAGGACATGGCCCGGGGCAGGCCCTGAGATGGCTCTGTGGCTTTTCTCTCCATGACGGTCTCCTGGAAGACAGATGGAACCTGGCCACTGTCCTCAGAGTGTGCAGAGGGAAGAAGGGAGGATGGAGGACAGCCATCCCTGGCAATGAGCAGAGTCAGGTTTCCAGAGTGCCCCCACCTGGGGGAGGGTCCAGATGGATGCGAGTTTGTCTTGCCAGAATTTACTCCTCCCCATTTATCGGCTCACGATACCCCAAATATTCCTGTGGGAGACCCTCTCTCCCCTATTCCTAGTCTCTGTGACTCGGGTGGGCTGATCATTCTCCCTGGCTCCCTGGGTGGACACGAGACTCAGGGCTGGCCAATCTCACATTCCACATCCCTGGCCACAGTGATTTATCCAGGGGGGGCACAGGACCAAAGCGGACAAAGGAGCCTGGGGACTTGTGCTGAACCGTTGTGACAGAGGCATTCTCTTGCTGGCAGAGGTGTTGAGCCGGGAGAACGTAAGCCCGCGGCTGCTGATAGCTCTCTCCGCCACCACGAGAATGAGGCCGGTCTGAGGGGAGCAGAGCCAAGGAGGGAGATAAACAGGTTCCTGACGGCAGTGTTTAACTACCTGGATCCAGCTCCACCTGAAGCTGGTCCTTTTTACTTTCATGAGCCAAAAAATCCTCAACTCTCCCCTTTCCTGCTTCGCCAGTTTGAGCTGATTCTCTGAAGCTTTATAACTAAATGGTTTCTGGCTATTTCAGGGGACGGGGAAGGCGTCCACCTGAGTCTGCGCTGAGTAGACGGCACAGGTACCGGCCCTCCTCTGGCAGTTGGAAGTGCTCGCTCAGCCCCCACATCTGTCCTTGGGGGAGTTTCCTAGGGCAGTGAGGGCAGGAAGGCCTTTGTGTGTTCACGTTTCCACCTTCTCCTCCGAGGTTGTCTGCCTGGCCCCTAGGACATACTCACCTTCTCCAGCTCTTGGTCCTGCCGGTTCATGAGGGTCTTCCAGTGCTCAAAGAGCTGGCACTCAGACCTCTGGAAGTCCTTGAGCGTGCCCTCCCTCTGGATGGTGCCATCCTTCATGGCGATGATCTGGAAAAGCAGAAACAGACCCGGCCCGGGGCTGAACGGGAAGGGGGAGTGGCGGTCACACCCCTGCCTCAGCAAGGAGTCTGCGGTGGACCGGCACACATTCTTTCCCCCACCACAACTGGCCGCTGGCTTCCCCACGGCAGTCCTCACCGACCTACTCCCAGGATTTAGAGGTCTGTACTTCTCGGGGGGTACTTCTCAGAGGTTGCCCCAGGGTTGCTAAGAGGGTTTGCAGAGCAAATTGATGTATCCTCGTCAAGCGGTCTGATTCCTCGCTAGGATCCCATCAGGGGCAGCTGTTTTCACACACTCAACAGCTAATCGCACGCTACGTCTAGATCCTCTGACCGCACGTCTGGTAGGTTCCACCAGTGGTTGACGACGCACCTATTGGTCTAAGTGTGTGTGGCCATGCCTCTTTGAAATCAATAAAACTGATTTTATTTGAAACGCTCAGTGTTTCCCACTCATGGACACTCGTCATTAATTCAGAGACCCTCCCCTGCTCCTTTACCCCCTGGGGTGCAAGGAGGGATGCCTGGGAGACTTGCTCACTGACATTTCAAGGAACCAGTCATGGCTTTGTCTGCCTTCTTTGGACTAAAGATTGTCCTGAACTGCCTTGCCAAGGTCACCATGGAAACTCAATCACAGACCTTCTGCACCTGTTACAACAGTTTTTTTAAAAATATGGATTTTTTTTCCTCCCTTTTTCATAGTAGAGGGAGGATTTTACCACATGCAGAAGGAAGACTTAGGTCCATTTAGCATAGGTCTGAAGCTCAAGGAGGCCCTCAATTTTCAGGGGCAAATTTATATAGGAGTCTGGCAAGGCCCCGATTGTAAAAGTCACGTGATTGCCACCTTAAAGGTTAAATGCTTTCCAATTAATTGAGAAGTAACTGTTATCTACGTATTGAGGAGTGCAGAAATTTGGATAATGTGAGGTTTCACAAAATTGCATCCCATTGATAATACTGATGTTTCTACTAATACTTGTATTGTTTGTTTCCGTATTTTCCAGTTGATCTTGACTTAGATACATCCAACCCGTGGTGGGTCAGAGGACAGGAAGCTGGCTCTCCCATCCGAATCGGCAGTCCCAAGGCCAGGGGGATGAGCCATCAAACTGGGCCATAAACAGAAGGTAGGAATTGAGTGTCTGCTCCTTTCTGAGACTTCTCGGTGCCAGCCTTGCAGGTACCCAGAGGGGCCCCAGGTGAGGGTGGGAACATCTGAAGCTCTAGGTGACACTGAGCCCTTGGCCTGCAGGATCTGCCGAAGCTACGAAGCCATTCAGTGTGCATCTCTTCTGCCCTCAGCAATTGCTACTGAGACACCGACTCCTTGGGAGATGTCCTACTGCCTCTCCCACCTCAGCCCTCTATAGCGTGACCTCCTTGTGGCCTCTCACCCAGTCCGCATGTGGCAGGTACTGGAGCTTGTGGGTCACTAGGACCACTGTCCTCTTGTCATCCTGGAGCAGCTCAAGGATCCCGGCTTGCATCAGGTGGTCACTCAGATGGACATCCAGAGCTGAGAAGGGGTCATCCTGGGCGGAGGGAAGAAGGTCGGGGCAAGTGTGTGGGGAGAGGGTAACAGCGAGAACAAAAACCATCAGAGTTATACCAGCTGTGGTCCAGGGACTGGCACTAGTTCGCTAGTTCGCTGTACAGCCTCGGACAATGTACCTAACCTCTCTGGGCTTTACATGCCTCATCTTAAAATGCGGCTGTTATCAGTTATTGCTTTCAAACAGATTTAATCACAGGCACTTCCTGACTGCCGAACCTTCAGTAGCTCCCCATTGCCTCTCAAGTCCAAATTCCTTAGCGTGGTGATCTAGGCCCTCTATTACCCGCTCAGTCTTTCTGGTCTCACTTATTTGTCCTGTCCAAGTTCCCTGTATTCCAGGTTTCCAGAGAACTTGCCATTCCAGGTTTTTTTTTTTTACCTATGCTCTTTCCTCTGCCCCAAGTGCCATTTTGCCTTTTGTCTGCCTGGTGAACTCCTACTCACCCTTCAGTGCTCTATCCTAGCTCTTCCTGTGTCCTTTCTTCACTTCCATGCCTAGCTTTCCCTCCTCTCAATTCCAGTTTTAATAGTTATTCGTCCATTCCTGTGAGGCCCCCAGGAACCGACACCCCTTGTGCCTGGTAGAGTAGGAGCTTAATACAACTTTGCTGAAATAAACAAAAATACCCTCTTTATTTCTAACAATGCTGTTTAAAGCTCATATAAAACCATGAATAAGCTAGTACTTTGTAAAGTGCTATGTCAGATGGTAACAAAGACTATGAACCTCTACATTTTGAAGTGTGTTTAGTGGGGAGCATTTATGTGTGTTGGGGGCAGAAGGGGGAAAGAATAAAACCAGGTTCAGAGACCTGAGGTTCCTTCTTCTGACTCCCCACCCAAACGTCTTTCCTCTTTCCTTCTGTTTAACCGACTCACTCTTCAAGGTCTTCCTCCAGGAAGCTCTCCCTGATTATTCTAGCCCTCACAGTTGTCTCCTTGGACAAGCCTCCTCATAGACTGTGCCCCACAGTTTGCCTTTCAGCTGGGCTGTGGCTCTTGGGTGTGGTGACCTCCATCTCCCTAGTTAGACATCTCTGAGGCCGAGGACTGGCTCTCAGAATTCTCCCGGGTCAACCAAAGCACCTAACGCAGAACTTGGCATGAAATAGGGTAGGGATCGCTAATAAGCTGACCTCACGTTTGACCGCTAGTGGGTATCTGGAGTGCTGTGTGGAGAAGGATTCTGAGGCCAAGTGAAGTTTCCCACAGAAACTAATGTGGGGTTTCACAGAATTGCTTTCATTGATAATGCTGAATTTTCTGTGACTACTGCTGTGATCAGTTAGCAATGTCTGCTCTGGGCATGGGGATGGGAAGTGCCAGCAAACATTCCACAAATCATAGTGGGGCTAAATAAGTGTTGATAGTTGGGGCCGTCCTACAGGGAGGCGGCCTGTAACTACTCCACATCTCCCGTATGGCTACTGCAGAGTTCAGTGTGAAGTCCTCAGTGGGTCATTTGCACTATCCTTGCCTCAGTTTCCCCGTCAGTGATTAGGTAATATCTCTGGCAGGAGAGGCTTACTCCTGGAGAGGGAGGTTGTTGGGTGTTGTGTGTGTGTGTGTGTGTGTGTGTGTGTGTGTGTGTGTGTGTGTGAACGGGCCGTGAGTCAGGGAGGACCCCGAGGGAGATGCCAGCTAATACACTTACCAAGAAGACAACGTTGGTGTGCTGGTACAGGGCTCGGGCCACACTGATTCGCTGGCGTTGGCCACCAGATAGATTGATGCCCTGCGACCAAAGGAGAGGAAAGGTCATGCTCTCAGAGCCCCTCAGGAAAGACTGTCCTGCCCCTTACTTGACTGCAAGCTCCTTCAGGTGGAGGCCTGGCTCTAGCCACCTCTTTCCTGCCCCTCACTGTGAAGAGAGGAGGATCTTACACGTGTTTACTAAATTCATTCAGAAGTGGGGAGCACGATCCCCCCGTCTTTGAAGACTCATGATGTAGGTGCTAGGCACTATCTGACCGGGGACGACTAAGACAGAGGAAGTAGGGATTTAAATCATACATAAGGAGGGCAGTTGTGGGAGAACCCGATTTGCCTAAGCTTACGGCAGAGGAGCCCCACCTTGTGAGTATACGTGAAGGATAGAACCCCGGGCCTACCGCACCATCATGTGGGCCCTTCGGACATACGTGGGGCATGAATGAAGGAGATGCCAAGTCACCTCCAGCCCAGGAGGGCGCGAGTGGCAAATGTGTCGAGGACAGCCAGCAGCCCGGGGCTCAAGACCGTTTTGAGCTCACTGCAGGCAGCTCTTCCGCCCTTACCCTCTCTTATTTTCCAGTTCCCTGCTCTCCCTGAGAACGATCTCAGGGCATGCTGGTGGCGATGGGTGGGGATCAGGGGAGCCTGAGGGCCCCTGCCTTGAAAAAACCCCATAGAGGCTGCTACTAACCCGTTCCCCAATCTGAGTCTGGTCTCCATGGGGCAGGATGTCGATGTCCGGCTGTAGGGAGCAGGCTTCGATGACCATTTTGTACCTGGAGTGGTTGGGACAGGGGGCGGGGGGAAGGACAGAGCCGATCAGCCTGGCCAGAGTCGGGCCTGACCACATGCAGGGGGTCATTAGCTTCCGGGCAGCTGTGCTGGGCAGGGGGGGGAGCAATGGCTTTAATGGCCTTCTGCCTGGCTGCAGGCAAACACCACGGGAGCTTGAAAAGAGCTGAGGGCAGCACCTCCCAGAGTCTTGGGGCCAGTTAAATATTTGAAGGATGAAATTGGATAGTAGCAAATATGCCATGTAAGTGACAAGAGGGGGCCCGAGGCCCCTGTGCAGTGGGGGAAGCTACTGCCAGAGCCCACACTGGGGGCACCACCAGGGAAAATCACTGCTGGTTGGCTTAGGCAGTAATGATGATGGCTGATCAAATATTTGCCCAGCCTGTTCCTTTCATACTTCCCCTGGCCAGCTCTTAGCTTGGGCAGGTGCCAACCAGGGTGCATGGAGGCGACAAGAGTGTCTTGGTGACATGGAATTGGGTGTCAGGCAGCCTTGGATTTGAGACCCATTTCTCTCACTTATTGGCTGGGTGGCCTTGGGCAAGTTACCTAACCCTTCTGAGCCTTGGTTTCCTCCTTTGTAAAATGGGGGTAATAATAGTAGCTGCCTCCTGGGCGGCTGTGAGCATTAGAGGAAACCACGCATGTAAAGAGTAGGACACGGCACTTGGCACCCAGGAGCTCAATCAATGGTAGCAATTATTATCATTGGAGGGAAAATCGTGCACAAACTACAGAGCTGGGTGTAGGGAATAATGGGAAGCTGGGTCAGCCTTCCCCTCAGCCTCAAGAGAAGGCATCAGGGCTTTCACCTAACTCCCCCTCTTTCCTACCCTCATACCCACAGGAGCTGGACTGCCCCGATACCCAGGCCCATCTGGATCATTTCCAGATGCACCATATGGAACAGGCTGGAATCCAGATAAGCATCCTGGAGAGCAGAATGGCTGGGTGTGGGTGATCAATGGAGGGGCAGGGCAGCCAGCTGGGGCTCGGGCACCGGGGAGGGTTGGCTAATGCTGCCCTTGACCAGTTTCTCCCCTCCCCCAGCCTGTCTTCCTCTGAGAGGCGTTTACCGTTGTTTGTTGAAGGGACTCTCAAAGGTGATGTTCTCCTCCACAGTGGCATTGAGCAGCCATGGTTTCTGAGAAGCATAGGCCACGGGGCCTCTCTTCCTGGAATACAGCAGGTGGGAGTAGGGGAGGCATTCTCAGGGGCTCGTTCTCAGAGGCAGTTGTCAAGCAGATGGTTTAGACCAGGGAGGTGCACTTAGCAGAAATCTGCTTTGTGTGGTCTCCAGTGGCCTGGGACGGGTTTGGGTGCCCGGGTCTTAGCAGACTAGGGGGAACACGATTGCACCCCTGCCCTGCCCTGCATCAAACCTGTCTCCTCCCTGTCATCTGTTCTTCCTGAATCTTTACCCAGAACTGGGAGGAGCCCAAAGTGTAACCAAACCCTCAACCCCTAATTTCCTGCTTCCCTGAGGGGCCCTCAAACCACCTGATTTTGATATTAACAGGTAATTCTCCAAGTGGAACTTAAAAAAAAAATAGCAGAGCCAAGGAAACCACATTTAGTGTGATAAGGTTTTTGAAGACCAAAAACAAGGGGGTGGGTGGGGGAGATAAAAATGGTCTGATGTGAAGGGAGCAGCTTAAAGCACAGAAGCAGTGGGGGCCTCAGAACAATCTGATGAGCACAGAGCCCCCCTGGGTCTCTTCCCTGCAGCTAGGCTGGGCCCTGCGGGGAGGGGCTGCCTTCAAGGGTTCTGAGGCTCCCTTGGGCTGAGAGCCCTTCTGAGGAAGTCTCCCCAGTGGGCAGGTGCTCCCAGTCACAGTACCTGACGTCCGAGTCGGCCACTGGCTCCCGCTCTGGGCTGCAGCAGGAAGAAAAGACACAACTTCAGGGCTCCCATGCACGCACCAACTTCTCCCTAGACATCTGTGCTCCTTCAAACCTGGCATGAGGGTGCCTTTATGGTCCCTGGGACGCAGGATGCAGCCACCCGTGTCACATGGAGGGGTGTGGAGAGGGGCTCGGCCATCCTGGGGGTGCCTCCACTGCCCGACCCTGTGTAGCACCCCCAGTATGTGTGGGGTGCGTGAGGAGGGCCCCAGGGCCCAGCCGAGAGGGAGAACGGGGGAAAGGCACCAATGGTGTAAGCTTGTGTGTGTGTGCGGTGGGAAGAATCCCGTGTCAGAGGAGTATCAAGGCCAACACATGGCTCCTCTAGACTCCAGCGTCTGCATCGGGGCTCAAATGCACAGACGCGTCTCAGACAGACGTGGCTGCCCAAACAGCTGGGGCAGGGAGGGTTGTCTGGAAGGAGCCAGGCCAGGCCCGCAGCTCGTGTGTGGGAACGTTGAGCCCATGGCACTCTCGCGGTGGCAGCCAGAGGGCCGAGAAGGGCTCGGGCGTGACTGGAAGCCTGGTGTGGCCCTGTCAGCAGGCGGCGGTGGAATCTGGGGGATCTGAGGGGAGGGGGGCATGGTCAGCTGCCGTGTCCACGTGCCCCGGGCTGCCTGCAAGGGCTCCAGCGCCAGTTCCGCTGTCCCGCTGCTCTCATCACAGGCCATACTCGTCACGTACCATGAGCTCGGCCGTTTGGCTCAAGGACCGTGGTTACTGTGGCTAGAGAGTACGGGGCCTGTCATCACGCCCCGGCACTTGGGGACAAGGTGGGAGAAAGGGCAGAGGAAACACGGGCAAGCGAAACACTCCGGCGTCAGAGTGAAGGCCAGGAGCTTGAGCTGAGTTACGACGTTGAGTCAACGTTCCCAGTCCTGACTTCAAGCCACCGCCAGGGTGTTTCGCATGTTCTGGGGAGATGTGAGGCTGGGGAGGGGCGAGAGGGTCTCAGAGCCTCATTAATCGATCTCACGTGGACTTTTTCAGACCTGTACACTAAACATAAAGCAGCACGGCTGCATTTTCTGTCTGGTCTGGGGGATAACCACCTCCTCTTTCCCAGCCGTGTTTCTCAACTTTTTTTTCCCCAGGAGCATTCCCTAGGGCCTTTTTAGACACTTTTTTTTCCCTAATTGTCTTTTCCCTGCCACATTTGTTTTCCAATTCTAAAAACCATTGAATGATCACAAGGTTGTCACAAGGTTGTGCAAGTATCACCACTAATCCCACATTTGTATCACCTCCCCAAAATAAACCCTGTACCCAATAGCAGTTACTCCCTTTCTCCCTTCCCGCCAGCCCGTGGCAAGCAGGAAGCTACTTTCTGACCGTCTACCACGACATTTTAATTAATTAATTAATCAAACATTTTTTTATTTTAAGTAGGCTCCACACCCACCATGGGGCTTGAACTCACGACCCTGAAATCAAGAGTCTCATGCTCCACACGGACTGAGCCAGCCAGGTGCCCCGTTCACCACGAAATTTTTAAACCACAGATATATTGTATATCTGTTTATATATTACATAGCCCTTTGGAGGGCCACAGACTGGCATGTCTAAGTTTTTTCTCTCCAGGAACCAGAGAAAGCATGCCTTATGTGTCCAGTGCCTCTGACACAAAGTTAGCTGCGCTCCCTGCAATCCAGACTCAGTACCCCCCAAGCCCTCCCAGCGCCCTCCCCCCAGCTTCTTCCCTTTGTTGGGACCCCCTTCTAACCCAGTTCCGAGGCTGTACCTGGGGTCCTCTCCCGTCTCATCAGGAAGGCTGCTGGGGCACAAATGGGAAAAACCAACACAGTTACTTCTCACTCCACTGCATTTCTCCCCATCACAAGGGTCTTTGGAGAGAAGCCATCCCGCCATCCCCACCCCTCCCCAGTGTCCCCAAGTGGCTTCCTTGGGGCACAAACCACTCTTCTCAATCTCTGTCCTCCCACAGCACCTAGACGAGCACCCTCCAAATAGCAAGGGCTAAATCCGTGCTCCTGGCACGGGCTCAGAGCAGCCGTGAGGCTGGCCGGGCATCACCATGGTTTTCCAGGTGGGAAAACGAAAGCTCAGAGAGGGACCTTGACTTTGCCAAGGTCAGAATCAATGTATGCAGTGCTTTTGAACTGTAGATTGGGACCCGATAACCGGGTGTGAATTAAGAGAAGTGCAATTGCACTAAAAAAAAAGTGTGCACGGCACGTGGTTAAGATGTGCCTGACATAACATAATAAAAAATTATTTAAAAAAAATAAAATTGTAAAAAAAAAAGATGTGGTGAATTTTTTCTCTTATCTGTCAACGCAGAAACGTAGTGGCCTGTGACATAAATGCATTTCACACTGTGGATTATAGTAAAAAAAAAAAAAAGGAAAACACTGAGTGAGGCAACCTGAATTTTGGTGCCAACTCTGCCGGTGCTCTTCCTCCTCCCCCAGACCACCTCTCAACCTTCCAGAAGTAGCCCTCTGCTGATAAAATGGGTGCTTCCGACATGCACATTTGGGGAAAAACAATTGGCTCTGTTTTCGTACAGATCTTACTTTAATCATACTGAAACCAGCTAACATTTATGTTGAACTTTTGTAAGCACGGTGCTCAGTACCGTAATACTATCATCTTCTTTAAAGCTTTAAATAATCACATGAAGGTTGATTTGGACAGTCTCCACTTTACAGACAAAGAAAGTGAGGGTCAGAGAGGCTAAGTAACTTGCCCAAAGCCACCCAGCCAGCACGTAACAGAGGAAACAGATCTATCTGACTCCAAAGCTTCAGGATCTTAATGACCAAGCTTCATTACTGCCCTGTGATTTGTCAGGAACCCTGGGATGGACAAAAGCAGGCATGGAAAGGAGCCTGAGGAATTCCTTTCTGTCGCTTGCTGAGGAGCAGAGCTGAGAGGTGATCCTGATGGATATGCAGTCCCACGTCCCCTCAGATTCTGTTCTCTGATCTTTGGGGTCTCCTTTCATTCTCTCAACCCCACCTAACCTTGTGTTCCCCGACCATCCAGATTGCTGTCATTTCTGGGCAGCTGGTAATGTGAGAGATGAAAAACCAGAGCTTATAAATTCCAACTGTGGCCATGGCCCAGATAAGCTCGTCTCTGGAATCTCCCTGCCTTGCCTGCTTCCAGAGCTCCAAAGAGCTGTCTCCAGAGTTGTTACTTATCGGGAGGAAAGAGCATTTGCGGCCTCCCTGAGGACCCCAGCACACAGCGAGCGCTCTCGGCCCTAACTCAGTTTGCATCGTTGTCTGCACTGCTCAATGAGACCTTATAATGGACTATCTTACTCTCTAATCATCTCCTGGTTAAGTCTTTTATCCCCAGTGGGATTTTAAGGCAGGAACAGCATCTTTTTCCAGCCCCCACCTCGCATAGCACATGACAGACCTGTAATAAAGGGAGGTTATTAACTGACATCTTAGTCATTTGGGAAGAAGAGAGGGAGGGAGACTAGCACTCAGTGAGGGCCATCCTTATGCCAGGCACAGTGTGAAGCTGCTGGTTTGCACCATGTCATCCACAGGACAACACTATAAAGAGGTGTTAGTATCCCCATTTTACGGATGGGAAAACTGAGGCTTGGAGTTTGCATGACATGCCCAATGTTACAGTTAGGACGAAGGGAAGCTGGGGTATGAATCCAGGTACATCTTCACCTTTTTCCAGTGTGGCCCCAGCCTCCCTAGAATGAGCCTCTCCAAGGCTTCGTGTGTAGCTGTTTCCATCTGAAAAGTACAAAAGGGTACATGTGGCACGTACTTTCTCTCATTGATTACTGGGGTCTTAAATGTGTGGGGACCATTCCATCCCTCCTCTGCCTGTACCTTTGGGACCAAGCACTGAGTTGAAGGACAATTCCCCCCAGTTCTCCAACCCCACGTCCTTCCCTCCAACCAGCTAGGAGCTAGGCATGCGTGTGCGTACCAAGAGGAATCGAGGCCCACGGCCCACCCTCACAGGGCTCGCCGTCTGGTAGAGCGAATCAGACAGGTACAGAGGTCAGAAAGTTATGAAGGCCAAAACAAAGTAGGAGTAAGAAAGTATTATAGACATTTCAGGCGAAAGGGCCCACAAACACTTTGCAAATGCATAGAGAAAAGACTGGAAACTTCTAGGTGATGGGATATTAGGTGGTTTTTACCTTCTTTATACTTGTGTGTCTTTTCTAACTTAATGAATGTTCTTCTAGAATCACGGAACAATGTAAATTTAAAAAATAGTTTGGGGGAGAAGAAATCTGAGAGAGTGAGGAAAGGCTCCATGTAGTCAGAGCTGAGATGAACTCTGTAGGAGGGGAGGACCGAGTGCAGACAGAGGGAGAGAATTCTAGGTCGGAGGAAGAGGCAGCTCGGGAAGGCAGGCAGCTCGGAGAACTGGAAAGAATATGGGCTCTGAAGTGCGTCTCTGAGGAGTTTCTCTACTCGCTGGTTGTGAAATCTTCAGCAAGACCCTTCCCTTAGGGGAGGCTCTGTTTCTTTCTGTAAAAAATTGGGGTCATGGCACAAATCTCAGTGACACTGGGAGAATATATTATAAAAACAGCTCATAGCTGGTTGGAGGCAAGGCGTGGGGTTGTAGAACTGGAGGATCACCTTCTCAGCTCCGTGCTTGGTCCCAAAGATTCACACAGAGGAGGAATGGAATGGGCCCACCACTGGTTTAAGACCCCAGCAATCAATAATAAGGGAAGAGGTAGAAATAGGTTGAAAGAGGAAGTTAGAACTTTTGGGTCTCCGTGGTCCCTTCACCCTGCCCCTGACAGGCCTGTAGCTGCCGTGAAATGTCACCTTTTACCCACAGAGCCCTTTCCAATTAATGTCATTGGGTCCTAACACCAAGTCTCTGAGAAAGGAAAGCATTTTTCTCATTGTCCTCATGAGGACACTAAAACTCAGAGAGGTCAAATAACCTGCCCACGGTCACACAGCAAACTAGGGACAGACTCAGGACTACAACCAGAGACCATCGGGTTCCAAGCCTGGCTCGTCAACTCCATGCAGTGCCCCTTGTCTTGTCTGCTTACTACCTCACTGCACCTGCCTCTCCAGGAAACCTGGGGTCACCTGAGTCCTTTACCCCTACTCCCCAAAGGCTCCAGGGGAGACTGGACCACAGGGCAGTCATGAAAGGAGGTGGTTTCTCACCTCCTGGGACATCAGGGGTCTCGGGAGGCACCCTTCACACCAACCCCCACCAGGCAACAGCATTCTGAGGCCGCCCCGGGCAAGCAGGGCCCAGGCCGCCTGTGGGGCACAGACAGAAGTAACGAATGGCTCCTACAGGGACGCCTCGGCAGGTGGTGGGAGCAGGGGCAGCAGGGAGCTCCAGGGAGGCTGATTTATAGTTCCTCATCAGGAAATGGAACATTCCTCTCCACCCCAGCGCTTTCCTCAGGGCCCCGCTTCCTGCTGGCTCCCTGGGGACATTTACAATCATTCTACTGTGGCCATTAATGGCCCTATTCCTTATTTCTAGGGAAAGAATTTCACTGGTGTATATCTGCTCGTATTAACTTTTCATCCAAGTGTTTTCTTCTTAGATATTAAGGAGACGGTTTGCAAATTCCCGGGCTGACCGTGTGCTGAAGCGGAGAGCCCGGCACCGGCAGTTAGTAAAGCAGATGTTCAGCGGCCGCGCGGTTCTCCCTGAGACCCCGGGGGGTGGCCCAGGTGCTGCATCCGCCCGGGGCCGCTGCGGTCAACCTCCAGCCCAGAATGCAGACCCTCACCCGACGGACCTCCGTGCCCACCCTGGGCTCCGTCTGCATGCCTCCATCCACCCAGGGCTCGTGAGCTCCCCAGGCAGGTCTTCTCCTTTGTCGCCTGCACGGAGGAGTTCACAAGACACACCTCCTGTGCTGGGCACTCGGGGTACAACGTGGACTAACCCTTCAGTCCTGCCCTCGAGGAGCGCCGCGTCGTGGGGGAGACGACACGTCAGCAGATAACCACAACAGCAGAGGCACGCACGAGGAGGAGTCCCACTTTCCAAACGGTGGCGGGGAATTGGGTGGTGGAATTCTGGGTTAGGGGAGCAGCCTGGGCAAAGGCACGCGGGAGGAGAGAGACGCAGAGACACATTTACGACGGCAGTCTCGTGAAGGTCATAAATTGCTCCCGGTTTGTTCAGTTAGCAAATGAATTCATTTAGCCAAGGCTCTGTGGATACAGAGATACAAATAAGATATGGTCTCTGTGCCCAGGGAACTGACTACCATCTCTCCTGGGAGACAGGCCGGGGCGCATTCCAGAGCCACAGGGAAGTCTGTACCTGCCACAGAAGCCCACTGTCAAAGAATATTTATGATATTTATAGGGCACTCACTACATGCCAGGTTAAGCCTCACATCAACCCCATGGGAATAAGAGAAGCCGGGTACAGAAAGGTCACAGCATTTCCCAAAGCACAGAGCTCAGACCTGAACCCAGGCATCCTGTCTCCGGAGCGTTTGCTCCTATCTGCTCGGCCACGCTCGTCATTGTTCTGTGAAAGAATAAATGAGCGGCTGTACAAACCAACCCATCTCTCCAGAGCATTGCCCTTCTGGGCGTCCTGATCCCCCAGCTGCCTGCCTTCTGCCTCCTGGAACTCTTTCTGGCTGCCTGGTCACCAGGCCTTGGCGGTGGCGTGGATGAAAACGCCGGGGCAGCCTGGCATCGCCCCTCCCTCTGGCCGCAGAGAGGCACACGTGCCGGAGAGGCTGCCAGGTTAAACGCTGTTTTGCTCTTGGCTCACTTTGCAAGTGCATCCTACCCCTGCCGACCCAGCCCCAGTGTCTGAGGCACGGAGCTTGCCTGCAAGGGAGGAGGCCCTCAACACGCAGCCCCCACGCTTAAGTCACTCGTTGTCCACGACAGGTGGGCCGGACAGAGCTTGTACATGTCCAGGATTTTGAGAGGCAAACAGCAGATGAGGGCAACTGAGTCATGTCTGTCCAGACTCCTTCTCCCAGCCACTGGACCCTGTAACGAGCTCCTAACTGGTCTCCCTTTCTGCAGTCCACCCTTTTGCCCCCCCCCCTTCCATTATCACCAGCACGATTCCTCAACAGCCTTCCGGCTCAATCTTATTTCCTGGGCCTACTATATAGGGGTGTCTGAGCTGAGCCCAGCCACCCTCCTGCTGTCCGCCACTGCACCCCACACCTCCAGTGCTCCAGGTTCCAGAATCATGTTCTTTCACATCAGTGTGCCTTTGCCCATGTCGATACCCCTGCCTGGAACACCTTCCTCTCCTACCCTTGCCTTTTTCATCTGCTAAAACGCCGCTCATCCTTCAAGGCTCAAATACCACATCCACATGAGCCTTCTCTCCTTGGCCACAGAGACCCTTGTTCCTCTATGCTCGACCATGGCACTGATCTCCTCTCCCCTCCCATAAAAGCAGGGGCCGCATCTTAATCATCTTTGCACTGCTGTCGCCATGCCCAAGGTCTGGCCCACAGTAGGTGCTCAATAAACAGGGCATGAATGAATACATCAAGGTAGAGAGCCTGGACTCTGAGTTGCATGGCGAACGAAGTCTCACAACTTCCTAGGGTTGGCTGCGGGCTCCCCGGGTGTGCCTCGCTATGCTGGGGAGGGAAGCTGCATCGTGGAGGAGGGCAAAATGGATCCTGAAGGAGCGAGAACCTTTTCATCACCACCCGCTCCCCCAGACTCAAACTGAGCTGGGAGCTAGGGCCCAGCTCCCTGTTGAGAGTGAGCATCGTGAGGACGGAGCTGTGAGCACCTGGGCGGTGGCTCTGCTGACCGGACAGGGAGGTGCCCTGGCCACGGGGGCTGCTGGCCTTGGGACCGTCAGGCTAATGATTTCTTCACACTGCTCTTGAGCTCCTTCTCCCTCAGGACTCAGTGGAAAGCCCAGGCGCTTGAGCACCCAGGTGTGAATCCCACTTCTGCCATTTGAGAGCCGGGTGGCCTCGGGTCACTTGCTTCACCTCAGTTTCCTTATCTGTTAAGTGGGGTTAATGACGTCTACCTCACAGAATTTGGTGAAGACTGCCTGAGACAATGAAGTAAATAAAGTGCCTTGTACAGGGCCTGGCACATAAGAGCTGCTCAGTGTTAGCTGCCCTAGAGAGGCCCTTCGTGTCCCCCCGGGCTGGGGCAGAGGTTTCCAAAGAGAAAGGTGGCAGTAGTCAGACCCTGAGGGCTGGCAAAGCTTGGAGAAGAGGCGGGGGCCGGGACAGGGCTGAACCCCTGCCAAGCATGCCTGCTGCCTCTGAGGAGGACAGACAGGGCCTGATGCTGGTGTGAGGGCACCCGAGGCTGGGGGCTGGGAGAGGGGATGGAGAAAGTGGGGTAAAGGGGTACAGACCCAAGAATCCAGGGGCAGCCCCAATCTCTGGGCTGCGTAATCCCATCTTCCCTTCACAGATACACACTGTCAGCCAGTGGACAAGACAGAGCCCTCCCTTCACAGCCCTAAGGGGCAGTTGGTACAAAGGACCTCCCCAGTCAGGCCTTGTTGAAAAATCCCCCAAATAAGATGGGGAATGGAGGCAGAGACCCTTCTGTCCCTGATAGAATTTAGACTCCAGAGATTGAGGTCATAGGAAACCCAAAGGGCTTGTCTGTCAGCCCACAGCCCACTGAGGAGGGGCACTTGCCATCTGATGGATGTCCCCACCATTCAGGGACATTTTGGAAAAGCAGGGAATGGAGGTGCCTACAGATATTCAGACACTGGGCCCAAGGTCTTTCTCTCCGCGCAGTTCTGTACTCAGGCTTTTGAAAAACCTGGCCTCTTGAATGATAATCTCCCCCTAGAAATGATTGTCGGGTAAGCTTGTCCTCTGCTGGAGTGGCTGCAAACTTTATTCCTGAATGCACTCTACAAACCTGTCAGGTCCCCCTTGCCCTCGGCTGCGGGTGCGGGGTGGGGGGCCCGAGCTAGGCCCCACCCAGGCTTCGGTACACCTTTCCCACTCTCTTCACTCTCAGCTCCTCTTTGCTTTTTAAAAAGCTCCCAGTTTATATGTACCTTTATCAACGAGTTTCAAGTGTTTTTTTTGGAAGTAGGTGGGTATAAATAATAGATTCACGATTGACTCAACCTGGGCTTCTGGCTCTTTCATTAAGAGAGTGAACTTGGTCCAGAAACCCACGTCTGTCTGGGTTATCTCTGGCTCCGCAAAACACCCACTGGGCAGTCTGTGTGGCTTTGCTGATGACCAAGCCGGAAACCAACGTTTGTGCCGCTGTCCCCCCACACAGGGACGCAGCGCAGCTGAGCGAGCATGAGATTTGGAGTCAAACAGAACTGAGTTCGAGTTCCAGCTCAGCCACCTATTAGCTGAGTGAATTTGGGCAAAGAGTTTAACCCCCATGGATAAAACAAGAACTGTCGACAATCTGAACCTTGCTGGTTGTCATAAGGATTAAGTGAAATCACGCATGCAGAGGACTTGGCCAAGTACGTGGCACATAGTAAGGGTTTAATAAGTACTAATGACGATGATGAGAATAACAATGAGCAGCGCTGGTTGAGTCCCTGATAAGTGCCTGGTGCACCCTCCCCTGAGGATAGTTGAAAGAAAGGCTGCCCACCTGCCTACCGTCTGCTCTCCCCACTAACTGAGCCCCGAGGTGCATTTAGTACCTGTTCCAGAAGACGGCCCCTGAGATCTTCTGCATCTCCCCTAGGGTGGCTAGGAGGAGCGAGGACTTGCCACAGCCCACCTGCCCCACGATCATGGTCAGCTGGCCTGCAGGGAGGGGGGGCAGCAGGTGGGACTGGGGCAGGAGGGAGTCCGAACGACTACCACCCAGAAAGACAGACAGATACACCCAACGCTGGGACCCCCATTTGCTTTCCTCCTACTTAGAATCCCCCTTTGAGCCTTTCTTTCTGGAACCATTCCTAGGTCCTTCTTTCTCCAGTGATTCCCTGCTCCTTCCTAAGCACTCGCTTCTCCTTTCTCGTGCTCCCCAGGGTGAGCCCAGCTCCTCCTGGTCCCAACAAAGGCCACTGTGGCTCTCATCTCCATCCCACCTCCATGCTTCGCTCATGCTGCTGCCTCTGCCAGGATGCCCGCCGTGCCTCATGGCCTGAGGGATGCTGCTCTTTCTCAGAAACCCCGCCTCCTCCACAGCGCCTTCCCTGGTGACTCAGGACTGCTCTTCCTGTGAAGCACCGTACGACTGCCACAGAGGGCTGGACACCAAGGTCCTGCTGTCTTGTGCTGTCCTTGCTGCTGCGCTCCCACCAGCACGTGGACTCCTAGAGGCCGTGCCCCCCCCCCCAGTGTTCAGACCCCAGAGTACCCACCAAGAGCGAGCACTGAGCAGGTACTAGTACTCAGTACCTGCTGGTTTTTCTTTTTCTCTCCACGTCATTCAGTGGACATGGGGAGGGGGCACTCAGCTCCGACTCTGAGGGGGCACCCCCACACCATGCTGGAGAGGTGAGCCAGGCCGTACCTCGGGGGATGCGGATGGTGATGTTGGACAGTGTGGGGATTCCATCAGGGGTCCACGTGAAGAAGCCTCCAATGATCTTTATTGGTGGTACCCCACCGCCCGGAAGAGAACAGAAAGGCAGCTGGGTTCTCAGTGTGAATGGTCTCTTGCCTCCCCTTCCCCACGAAAGCCAAAACAACTGATTTCAGGCCCTGAATCACTTCTAGGGCAGAGGAGAGGGGGAAGGGGCCTTCTCACGCTGACCCCTGCCCAAGGCACCCTCTCCAAGAGGACAATCATGCGTTCCCCCATTTAATGGAGAAGGAAGATGTGTCCCTGGTTTCGGGACTGCTATGAACCCCCCAGGCAGGCAGGGTGACCTGCACGGCAGAGGACCCAGGACATAGGTCTCTGATGCTGAGCTCCCTCCTGGAGGTGGTGCTAGGGAGCCAGGCATTGGGGTGCAGGGTCTAGGACTCACCTGGACACAGCAGTTGTCAGCATCCCCATCTGCACTGGGGGCCAGCCTCTGCAGCGGGGCCGTGAAGCCCCGACAGTCCTCCCGGGCTGGGTGCTTGCGGTTCACAACCTTAAGGGGCTGGGAATGGTCAGGAGGAGATAAGGGCCCATAGGGCTGGGAGCTGTGCAGGGAAGGGAGTTCCCCTTCCAATGAGGAAAGGCGGAAGCAGGACATGGCAGGGCACAAGCTACAGGCACTAGAGAAAAACACTGAGAGGGGCAGTGGGGGGATGGGAAGCCAGGCACTCACCACTGCCTGGTACTTGCTGGCTTGGCCCTGGGGCGCAGGCTCGCGGGGAGCACACTGCTCCTTGCGGATCTCTGCACTGGACAGAAACTCGCTCAGCTTTTGCACGCTGCAGAGGAAGCACAGAGACACCCCTCACCCTTGCCAGGGGCAGAGGGGAGGGGAGAGGGAGGAGGGCACAGCCTGAGAGAGCAGCTCTGAGAATGTTCCGGGTCCTGTGGTGCTGTCCCCGCAAAGCCCACACTGGAGGGGGCCAGACCAGTAGGCATGTGTCGTGGGCAGTCGGTGTTACCTGGATTTGTTAGGGCTGACCAGTCAGCAGGACTAGGTTAGGGTCTGGGTTGGGGGAGATTGGTTAGTTTTAGGCTTAGTTAAATGTTAGAGCTGGTTCACTGATGTCGGGCTTTATCAGTTACTGGTGGAATTAAGGTTGGTCAGTGTTAAGGTTAGTTAGGATTGGGATTGGTTATTAACAATAGCTAGTATTTATTGAGCACATACTAGATGCCAGACACTGTGTTAAATGCTTTATAAGCATATAATTAAATCCCGCTGGGGAAGGTGTCGTTTTTCCCAACTCAAGGAGGAGAAGGCCTCAGATAGCCTGGTGACCGTGAGATTAGGAGTGTCTGCATGTGGAAGTGCTTCTGGGTCTGCACAAGGGATTTCCAACAGGGACAGCATCCTCGAACCCTTGGTTTCGATGCAGAATCACAGAGCTGGGCTGGGGTGGGGGTGGGGTGGAGGGGTGATCAAAGTCACAACGCCGAGGCCGACTAAACCGAATCAGCACAGCCAAGCCTGGAAATGGGAGCTAATCTTTTCCCAGCCCTGGTTTAACTACTCCCTAGTTTTAAATTCCTTTGACCACAGTTCTGCCTGACTTATGTCCCCTTCTATCCTTGAACCCAGCCAGAGCCTCCTCGTGTGAGTTGCTCTTTCCATCAGTGACTTTGCTCCAACAGCTGTTTCTCCTTGCCAGCTTGCAAGGACCTGCTAGGGTGTCCTGCGTCAGGGGATGTCACTCTCCTCAAGGTTGACGGGGCTCGGGTACGCAGCACATTTGTTACTGTCTCGTCCCACTGGACGTGGGAGATGACGTAGCCGGCTCTCCCCAGACTCACGCCAAGCCCTAGCCTTCAAGGAGCTCTTTCAGAAGTTCCGGGAGATCTTCACACTCCAGGTATGGAATCCCCCAGCCAAAACCTCAGCCCTCTACCCTCAGGCTTTCATTCCCAAGAGGGTGATGCCTCTGGGACAGTGGCCGCAGGGCTCTAGAGCCCAGCAGCAGGGGCTTCCCGGAGTGGCAGGCTAACGGGGGACGGGACATGCAGGCACTTAGGGGAAAGCTGCTTTACTGACCAGGGTCGGGAAGGCTCTGGGACCCGTGGAAAGAAGAGGGGTTGTTCAGCCTAAGGAAGACAAAGATTCAGCGGATACCTTCTGGAATCCGAGGGGCTGCCATGCGGGGGGCACACTGCTCGTTCTGGGTGGCTCTCGAGGGTGGAACCACTACTGATGGGTGAAATTTATGATGAGATACCAATTTTCGCTCAACATTGTATTTTTTTCTTTTCTTTTCTTTTTTTTTTTTTTATAGAATTGTCTTGCAGGTGCCCTTGAGTTCCCTCTGCTCAGAGGTACATAAGCCAGTTGCCTAATTCCTTCTCGGGGATGGCATGGAAGGGACCACACATGGCTAAGTCCCTCAGGCCAACTATGACCACCTTCAGCGAGGCCCAGGTCAAGAGGGAAGCATGTCTTGGACCAAACAGCTGTAGTTGTCGTGGTCACTGGTGCAAACCCTGGGGCCACCACACGAGCTCCCTGTCCAGTGTCCTTGCTGGACCCTCCTCTCACCTGACGAGAGCTTTGACGGTAGACCGGACCACGCTGGACAGCAGGAACAGTGGCGTGACCAGGATGTGGAACAGCGAGAGGGAGGCAAAGGCCACCGAGGGTGAGAAGTCAGCCCCCTTGAAGAAGCTGACGTGGCCCACGAAGGTCTGTGGACAGAGGCACATGTCAGATGTGTGACTCAGAGTCTGGGCCTCTCCCACACTGGCAGCACCCAGCCCTTGGACTGGAACAGGGGACCCCCAGGAGAACTTTCAGTTCGAGACCCCTTCATCATCTTCAGTCATCTCCTGGAAACGTCTCCAACAAGCTTAGGATTTCAAGCTGGAGGGGCTGCTGTCCCCTGTCCTGCTCCCTCCTTGCCAGGAATGACTGGAGAGGAGCCCTTGGGTTAGGTCAGCTCTGCCCCCTCAGACAGGAGTCCTCAGTCAGGGAAAACGTGCACACGATCATTCCCGAACCATTCCTATCTGTGTCCACGCCCGGCTACCTGGCTGGCTCAGCAGCCTCCGTTACCCAGAGTTCCCCAAGGAGCCAGGCCAGAACCAGCCCAATAAATCATGTCAAAAGTGAATTCCCAAGCGTGCCTGACAGGCTGTGAACTCGCCACAGCTCAGAGACACCGGCCCCGGGGGGAAACAAATGCATCTTTTTAAAGAACTGTGACCGTCACAGAAGCCGGATGGGAGCCCTGGGCTGGTGGGGGCCTGGGTCTTTCTGGAGGGGCATACCTTGGGCCCCCATTGCTCGGCTCCCACACAGCTTGGGCCAAAATCGCTTTAGAAAACCTCCATTGTAATATTCAATGACACGGAGACTTGTTCGCACCATGTTCTTAAATTCCAAAAAAGCAGGTTACAAAACGGCATGTGCGGCACAATCCTATTTTTGTAAAAATGTCATATTATGTGCCTTAAAAAGAGACTGGAAAGAAACACATTAAAGATGTTGCCAGTGGGATTATGGGTGATTTAAATTCTTTTCATCCTTTCCTTTCTGAATTTCCCAATGTTTTTGAATAAATACGTCTTTCTTTTACAATTTAAGAGTTTGATAGCTCTTTTTAAAAGACAGAGAGCTCTCTTTAAAGCTTAAGCTGCTGGTCGTCTGGGCCCAGAGGCGCAGGCCCCTGTCTGCCCGTCGGGGAGGGACCTGCTCCGCATACAGACTTTCAATGTATTGTCCTATTTTCAGTCCCACTGCTGAGCGCATCCTCCGAAGGCCAAACCCTGGGTGGCCCCTAAATACAACCATGCTCTGCCACCCACCCCAGCCGAGAGGGAGCAGGGATCCACTTACGATGAGGACAGCTGCGATGGGGATGGCCGTGTTCATGAAAACTGTGGAGGAAGCACAAGAGATTAGTGGGAGGGAGGAGATCGCTAAAAATGAAGCTGCCCAGGGGGTCCCAGAAGTAGTGTGGCGCAGGGGGTCCTTTCTCCAGCCGGTGGGGCGGAGCTGGGCAGGGGAGGGGCAGAACTCCAGCCCAGCGGTCCCTCCAGCTCGTTACCCTGCTTCCCTCAGGACTCTTGCCCCCCTGTGTCTGAGACCCCACCTTTAGACAAAAGCTTAAACACTTCTATTCTGCTCTGGGTGGCCAGGGTGAAGGATGACCTGTGCGAAGTGGTGAGAGAAGGGACTGGCGAGTCGATTGTCTCTGGGCAACTGTGACGTCCACAGCATGTGTTTCTGGGGGCACTAGGTTGCTACCCCTTCCTCTGCCTTTGGTCCCTGTATCCCCTCAAGCCAGGTTCTCTCTGAGGCTTAGAGGATTCCTAACCTCTCAAGGCTCCTGGGAAGGACTTCAAACTCACTCACACTGAGTAACTAAGGACTGCTTAAAAGAGGGTCTCCCTTGGCTCTAAGGCTTAGTGTCCCTGAGCAGATGGGGAGTTGGTTTGCTGCCACAGGGGTCCCCTCCTTATTCTGTTTCAAGTGTGGCCCCTGGACCCTTCATAGGGATCCCAGAGAGCAAAGAGCTGGACTTCAAGTCAGAGAAGGGTGGAGTCCCTGACCTCGGGCCGGTCATTTACCTTTCCCGTGCCTCGGTTTCTTCCCTTGATTTTTGTTGACTTGTACTTCCTTGTTCACACACTCTCGCTTCTTCCAAGGTAAGACGGGATAATGTAGGGAACAGGCTCTGTGAGCCCGGGATGCTGCCTGAGTATCACACCTGACAGGCTACTAGCTTGGCTCTGCTCCACAGGTCCCTCTCTTCTGGCCCAAGGCGGGAGATGCTAGAGACACCCCGACCCCAGGCCTAAACTTCCAGAGAGCAGCCCTCCTGGAGTAAGAGATGGCTATCCTAGCTGCCATCTTCCCATCACCTCCTCCTTCCTGCCAGGAGCCTCTTCCAGACCAGACTAGAAAGGAGTCTGGTTGTATAATTAGCCAAATTAAAGCAGAAGGAGCCAGAAGCCAGGAGCCAGACGCCAAGGGATCAGCCTGTGCACATGGCCCCTATCTAATGACGATGAAGTCTGTGGAGCTCCTGAAGAATTACAGGTGGTCAACACCATTCCAAGAAGCTGACTGTCCGCTTATTCCAAGAATCCCGTACCAGCTGGTACCTACGCAGTGCGTTCTGGAGATGTGCAAGCCCAAGTGAGTGCAAGGACATGGTCTCTGCCTGTGGGGGAGGGGTCCTTGTCTGAGGAAGGGGACAGAACTATGCTCTCAGGAAGCCCTGTTATGATGGGGAGACAGGGAACATGCCTCTAGGGGGGTTCCCCAGCAGACAGGAAAGACATCGGGCCCATTTTGGGGGGAATGCCTAGTCTGATGAGGGAAACAGACCCAGCCATTGGAGAGTTCCCAGTTTCAAGGAGGGGATCCAGCTGGAGCTGCTGGGGGCACTGCTCGTCTCTCTGACCACAAGGCTTTTTATTGATACCAATATCATACCCGACCTTTAACTGCCCTTCCCGAAGAAGGCACTATGGTCTCCAGGAACCCTCCACAATGCTACAGCACTCCCTCAGAGTCTCTGGCAGGGAGCAGTACAAATATTATCGGGTTTCCTACAGTGTAAGGGACCCAGATCAGGGATGTAGGACAAAGCACAGCCATCACGGGCTAAGGGAGAAGGGAGGGAGAAGAGGACACCAGCAGGCCTGGGCCCTTGACCATCACCAACCATACGGCTCTAAACACTGGGGTAGCCATGCTCATCCCCTCCAGGGCCAGTTATTCCAGAAAGTTCTTTCCAGGCAGGAGCCTCCGTCTGTTTCTCTCCTGCTCGTCCCCATCGATGAGCAGATAGGAGAAGACATCTGAGCACCACCCTGAGGCCCTCTGCCCCAGGCCGAGACCCCCTCCCACACACCTGGGGCTCAACTCCCAGCTCAAGAATAGGCTTGAAGTTAGGTTGCAAATTGGTACAACTCTGCTTAGAAAGCAATCGGGTGCTGTGTTAGCTGGAGCCACGCAGACGTTCAGACCTTGTGATCCTATAATCTCTCTCCTGGGAGTTTACCTTGAATAATCGCTCAGGAGAAGCACAAAGCCCTCAGCAAGATGGTGTTAGCTGCCGCTCTCTGTCACAGCAGGACAAAACCACAACCACAGCAAGAAACCACCCGAAACGAAATACACTGGCAGCACCCAGGGCCAAGCGGCTGTTTCAGGACATGTGGTACATCAACGCTAGGGGAGATTTTGCAGTCAGAAATGTGTGATAATTGATACTTTGTTCTGCTGCGTGTTTTCTCTGGTCGTGATTTTTTTTTAATTTATTTTTTTCCTATTTTATTCCTTATTCTTGTAGCGGCCTGAACTCCTTTGAGGATTGAGACAAGCTATAAATAAATTTGAAAATGAGTTTTCCAAGGCTGAGGCAGCAGTGTGGAGAATGTATATGATATAATTAATTTCTGCCTGGCTCTGTTGTTGTATGGAGACATTAGCGAATGAAAATGTAATTTTCCATTTCCCTCACCCTTCGCTGGAAGGACAGCGTTTGTGCAGGGAGCTCAGGGTCCCATTCAGGGCAGGGGTTGGGGCTGGAGAATCACCAGGCCTCTTTTAAGACCACCTCATGGGCCCTCGGGTGGCCATGGAGGGACCGGGGGCGGGGGGCACTGCAGGCTCTGGTGGGTCTCTGAGCTCAGCAGACACTCCGCTACCCTAGTGAGGGTGGGGGGAAGGGAGTGGGGCGTCCCACCTGTCATGAGTTGAAGACCTAAGCCTTGCCTCCGTTTTCCTGAACCCCATAAAACCCCGTAAGACATTAAAGGTGGTGAATGGGTGGGAAATATGACCAAGAATTGATTTTTCTCCAACTTTGGAGTGGCTGGGCTGACTTATTTGGATTTCATCTGGGTGGGGGGTGGGGTGGTACCGGGGGTGGGGAGGGGGAGAAGAACATGGTAGTGCTCAAATCGTAAATGCTAGGGAGCAAGAAGTACTGTGAAACGGCTCTAAGTGAAAGCAGAAGATGAGAAAATCCTGAGTGAGTGTGGTACCGGCTTGGAAAAGTGTAACCGCATGTAGGCAGGCCTGCCATGCCACCTTTGAAAGTGAAAGTCTTTCTGTAATGGTGTAGTCATATGGGTCCGTGCTGTTTTAACAGCCTCCTCTCCAAATATCCTGTAAGAAGTATTCTTCCGAAAATGACTTGTTGAGGATCTTCTCTGTCCCAGGTGTTGTGCTGGGTCCCGGGGGCATAGTAGTGAACAGTGGCGTCAGCGTTTCATACCTCACCCCCCTCCAAAAACAAAGCAAAAAACAAATCAGCCCAAGCCAAAGCAGGGCTCTGATCAGCCGCTCCCCCGGCTTTGCTCAAGGAATGCCGCCTGGCCTTGTGGGTGCCCTAGCCTGCACCCCAGTACCACCAGGAGAGTTTCATTTCCACCGCATTGATAAACATTTCAGAGGCCATGTGTCTGGGAGGCGCACCCAACCATTCGTGCCTCCGGTTAGCCTCATCTTTGCCTCCACGGAGGCGATGGGCGGGGGCGGGGGGTGGGGGGGGGTGGCTGCAGGCTGCAGGCGGGCCTACCTGCAGGCGCACCGGCCAGAGGGGGAAATGTATTTGAATGCACGTGGTTATTTCCCATCCAGTTGGAGAGCTGGTCCGCAGTCTACAGAGGGGAGGGAAGGGGGTCTGCTGCTGGCCGTGGACGACGTGTGGCAGGAGGGCCCACAGACACACTGATTCTGCCCCTTCACGGATGCCCCTGCCTGGCTCTCCCTTGGCCACCTCTCCGCCCAAGCAGGCCGGGATCTGCACCGGCCGCGCAGTGCGGCTGCGCCAGCCAGCGGCGGGAACGGCGGACTTTGAAGAAGAAATTCACAGAAGCTGGAGGAAGAAGGGGGACCAGGTCTGGAGGTCACTTGTCCTGCAACACTGCCTGCTCTGAGTCAGGGCCTCCACGGAGGAGGACAGGGCAGGACTCGCCAAGAACAGCCAGGCCCTGGTGGGTGCTGGGTGGCCTGAGAATGGGGTTCACCAGCACCATCCTGCCCACTCCACGCCCCCATCTGTGGCACAGTTGGGCTTGGGGGTTTGTTTTTTGTTTTTCAGGACATGGTGTGAGGCCAGTCATATCCCTCCAAGGAGGGCCCACCTGACTGTGGTTCAGACCAGCTGGGAAGACCGAAGACCCCTGATCCCACAACAAAGAGATGGAAACATGCCTGTTAAACTCTTGCAGTGGCTCTACGGCCTCAGGAGAGGCCAGGGGTCTGAACACGGCACACGGTCTGGTCTTGTTACCATCTCCCCACCGAATTATGTTCCAGTCTTACACATGCCATCATCCCTCTCACCTCTAGGCCTTTGTGCCTGGCACATTCTTCCCCTCATCTGGCTAACCTGTAGTCATCCTTTGGGCGCCTCTGACAGGGTTTCCTTGACACCTACGTCCCGTAGAGAGTAGGTGGGTCGAACTCTACGGGCACCTAGAATACCCCTTCTGTTCCTGTCACTCACAACACAGTTGCTCGTCTGTCCTCCCTACAAGGCTTGAGGAACCTTCAGGCAGGACCACGATTTCTTCTCAGCACCACATCCCCTGTGCCTGACACAGGTCCTGGCCTGTCATGGGCGCTGAGTAAATACTTATCAGATGAGTGATGAGAGAAACAAAGAGGCCAGGGTCAGGTAAGTACCACAAAAGAGAAAAGCCAGGGTCAGGTAAGTACCATCTGGAACTGAGCCCCAGGCTCTGGCCTCATTCACAGCCACTGTTCATGGCACGGTCTCTCTCGAAACTGTGCGGGAGAGATCGTGCTTGCCCCCTCTTCAATGCCCAAAGCCCCGGTAGAGTCTGGCACAGGCAGAAGGCTCTGGGATGGGTGCTGAAGGAAGGACCATGAACTGGCAGCGTGTTTTTTGTTCCACTGGCAGGGCCCAGGACCCCTTTGTCACTCCTGCAAAGCTCATCCTCTTATACGTGGCTGGGCTGGACACCTCGAGTCACCTGCTTCTGCAGGGAAATAAGGAACCGACTTCTCAGGGGAGTGGCCCCAGCATTGCCTCCAGCTCTCCCCACTTTATTTTCTACTCACTGAAATCCTGCCCACTCTACAAGGGCAGCTCAAGCCACCTCCTGCATGAACCTCTAATGACCTCCCAGCCCATAGAGGCTTCCTTCTGCTCTGTTCTCTGCCATTCACTGGCTGAGGACCTGGACCAGTCATTTCACCTCCCTGAGCCTCAGCACACGGGGACAGTAGAGTCACACAGCCCACAAGGCTGCGGTGAGGACTGAGTGCCATTAGGCTCTCTAGGCAGCCAGCGCAGGGCAGGTCCAGGCCGCTCAGCGCTCCCTGCCACACTCTCTCATGTACGGCAGCTCTGACTTCTCAGCAGAGCAGAAACTCCTGGAAAACGGGGAGCACCACTTATTGTCTCTTGCACCCCTCCCCGGGCTTAGCACAGGGCTGGGCACCTGGGGCTGGGCTCACTCAAGCCCCGCTGAGGGACCTGCATCTCTTTTCCTTCAATTCTGGATTTTGATGGTAGGGAAACTGTACCCATCTCCTTTTCAACCCCCTGCCCTGCCCTTCCCTGCACCAGCTCAGGGCTCTGACGGGGACACCATGTGATAGAGTGTCAGAGGTACTCTAATCCGCCCAGCAGTCTGACCGCCGGGCAGACGAGGAGCGTGCCCAGAGCCCAGCGGGCGGCACCAGGATGGACCCCATCAGGATGAGTGGCTCTGGGGCGCTTCTGCGGCACCAGGACCCCACGGCTGGCACCAGGGAAGAGAATGAAAGATGCCCCATTACCTCAAGCCTAATGACCTGTGTCCTGATCCCTGGTGACAGGGAGCAGAAGGCAGGAAGTCCAGGAGGAGGTAAACGAAAACACACTCAAAGCATATACCTGAAACCAGGAGGCACCCCTCCCGCCCTGGCTCCCCCCTCCCACGGCTGACTAACAGACCCATCCCAGGAAGGGCCAACACTGAGTAAACAGCACTTAGCGTTCAATGCCCTCCCAGAGGGCACTTCCCTTTCCCTCCCACTGCCCTCTTCCAGGGACCAGCCTGGGATGTTCTGTTTATCCTTCTAGGTCGCTGAGCCCTGGACAGACCCCTGCTTGGCTCTAGAGCCCCTCACTCCTAACACAGTCATCTCAGCCCCTGGCAATATGGCATCTTCTTGCCCCACGTCCTGCTGGCCCCAGGACCTTTACAAAGTCATGGCTTGTCTTCTGAGGGCCCCATGGGACAAAGAACACCTACTAGATAGGCTTCAGTGGGCTAGCCTGGGAACCTAGGCATCACACAATATTGTTTATATACAATACATCCCAGGTCGTAGTTTGCAATGCAGGCAACAACCATACCTCTCCTAGAAGCAGAGTAGCTGTGAGCTGCCCCCATCTGTATGACCTGTGGCTGCCCCTACTTTGCTGCCAGGAATCTTGGGGGCCTAGTGCCCCCAGTTTCCTTGCTGCTTCCCTTCCCTATCTCCTACTGCAGCAATGGGAAGCCTGCCTACCCCTCCCCGTTATGCTGTTGCTGGGAGAGGAAGTCACCTGGCTGTGGGGGGATCCCTCTCCGCCTCGGCAGCTGTTCCCATTGATGAGATGTCTGGAAGCCCGGTGTCCTCACCTGGGTTATACACAGTGTGGGGTTACTGTTACCACAACCAGGCCCAGGGGCAGGCAGAGCCGGCAGGGAGGAGGGTGAAGAGGACCTGGGGTGCAGACACTGGTTTCTGTGGGCTCCCCACATGTTCCTTTCCAATTCCTCCTATCTGTCCTGTGAAGTGCTCAGCCTGAGGGTGCTCAGAGGCCCTGAACACCGCATGGTCAGGGCTAAGGGTCAAGGTGAGACACCAGTAACCTGGAGTGTCTTGGTGAGGAGTCCAGGAAGCCACGGCTGCCTGCCATGTTCACAACTCCCTTCTGAGAAAAGCAGGCCCTAGCAGGACTCTCTCCAGAAAGATGCCATGACTGGTGTCATGGATGGCGGATGGTCTGGCCACACCAGACACCATGGTCTGGATGGACACAGGGAGGTGGGAGACTTGGGGTGCTCTGTGGAAGCCCTGCCCTGTGAGAAACTTCAGGTGGGATGCTGGCCACCTGGCCCCACCGGACCCTCTCTTTAGGCAATAGGAACACCAGGAACACACAGATGACCAGAGTGGCCGTCTCATTCTCCATGGCCCTATCTGGGAGGCACGCCCGGTGCGCCCTCCTCTACCGCCCCCTACCCGGCGACCCCCACAGTGGTGTTTCTTCTTGGCACACCAAAAGAACCCACTTCAGCTGAGGGAGTTGGTCAGCGTGTGTGTCTCTTCTAATTTTCTCCCTCGTTTCCCACTCCCATTAGAGACCATTCTTAGTTGTTTGTCTCCTATTCAGAGAAAATCGCTTGAAAATGGTGCCCCATTGTGTCCTAAATTTTCCTCACCCCACGTAGGTGCCCAGCTGTTTTCTGTCTGAGCCATGCCTTTAACCTCAGGAGTGACCTCAGGAAGACACCCTACTCCAGGCCCCCATTTCACATCTGTAAAATAGTTCTCTCAGCTGGCAGAACACACTTTCTTCATGTCTCCTTGCCACATTCTATGTAACTTCCACAGATCTAGCTTTTAACTCACAAACGTTCTGTTTAGCTGTGTTAATTCATTTAAGCTTTACACTCGAGTCATTTGTTTTTTGTTTTTTTTCTCTCTGGGGGCTTCTCCTTGGCCCTTCCTACCATACTGGCTCTTCAACTGGACAGGCCAGGGAACCAGTGTGAGGTCTGCCAGCTGCTAACGACCTCCATCCCAGCCATGCAGCTGGGCAGTAAGCACAACAGGGTGGGTCCTTGGAAGCCACCTGACCAACTGTAAGATCAACGTGGACCAGGATTCCATCGGTCACCTGACCTCCATAAGCCCTGGCCTGACCTGGGGACCCCTGTCCTCCAAATTAGTTTTGATAACTACATTTTTAATTTCTAGAAGTCCTTTTGACTCTTTTCCCCCCAATACTTTTCTGTTTTACCTTATGGGTTTTACACCCTCCTTTAGCTCTTTAATTATTTTGAACAGGCTTATTTTATGCTGTCCTTCAGACCATCCTATCGTTTCCAGGTATCGAGGGAATAATTCTCTTCTTGTCTTGCATGCGATGTCTCTACTCGGGTGATACATTTTTCGCTGGTGGAGCCCCATGTTCTCTGGAAAGTAGTTGTAATATGTGTGTCTGCTGGGACCGTAGGAGTTTTACCAGTTTGGGTCTTTTTTTCCTGTGTGTATATTCTGGGCTTGGGGTTTCCTAACTACTTGGATTCGGTCCCTACATCTGTGAGTACCTCATGTTGGAACTTCTGTTCTTTAAGAAGAATGTTTCTCCTTCTCAGACCCCAGGTAGAGGGGAGCTTCCTTGGAGCTGCCCCAGGGCAATGAGTCCTCACACCCCGGAGAAGGCAAAACGTCTGCTGCTGATTCATTTAAGGCTGCCTCCCCATAAGAGATCAGTTCGCTGGAGTATAGAAGACCTCCCTCGTCTTTGTCATCAGTGTGTCATCGCTGTGTGAGGGCCAGCACAGTGCCCTGCTCACAGCAGGCTGGCGATCTACATTTGCTGGGTAAGTGACTGAGGACACCGTGACTTCTGGGGGCTCCACTCCAAGAGACAGTGTGAGGCTCCCCTGGATTGGGTGATGCCAAGGTCTCTTGTCTCCGCCACTTCTGCTCCCCCGCCCAAGCCTGGACCACCCTCTCCCAGCATAGAAGTAGCAGCGCGAGTGGGGCTGGCTGGTCGGGGGGACTCACTGGAAATGGACGTGTACACAGCAAAGGCCCTGAGGCTGGTCATCTCCTTCCGGCGGGTCATCTCCACGCGGGCGCAGAAGATGTTCTCCCAGGCGTACAACTTCAGCAGCTTGATGCCACGGAGCATCTCGTTGGTCTGCTTCAGCCTCTCGTTGGAATACTCCTGCCGGCCGTCCCCAGGTCAGAAAAGAGTCTCCTTTGCCCCCATCCCGCCCGCGAGGAAGGAGCCGAGTCGATGCCCACTTCGCAGACAATGCCCAGCTCCTGTGCCCACAGGGATGCCCCCTGCCTTCTCCATTCATCCCCGTTCACAGACAGAGAAACTGAGGCCTGGCCAGTGACGTGATCTGCTTAAGGTCCGTGATAGCGCATGCGTGTGTGTGCGTGTGTGTGTGTGCGCGCACGTGCCCCTGTGCATGGCTGTGTGGCGGCATCTGGGGGAAGAGGGAGGAGCCTCGCTGATGTACAGGGAGAAGGAGCAAGCAGCCGCATGGGGAAAGGATGGGGAAAGGGGCCATGAGCACACCCGGGACACCCACTCACCAGTGTGCTCCGCTGGGCCTGGGAGAGCTTGGTGGCCACGAAGTACTGCACAGGGGCCAGTAGGATGATGACCGCTGCCCCGATCAAGGCGCTGACGCCGAGGATGTAATAGAGCAGAATCACCCCCACGACGATCTGAGGGAGGGCCGTGGGGCTGAGTTTCCTCTGACCTGGTGGCTGCCCCGGGGGAGGGGGTGCTGTCCCCTAGGGAGGGGCATGCCTTGGCGCCCAGGGGTTCCGGCTGTCCCCAGGGGGCCAGAGGGGGAGGTGTGACAAAGCAGTTTCTGAAAGAGTGACTAACATGATGGGGTCTCGCACAAGCCGTGGCTTTCTGGGCTGATCTCCAACTGCATTTGTCTGCCAGCCTGCTGAAGCGTGAACTCTCTCCAAATCTACCTTCCAGATGGGCGTCTCAGAGCTGAGGTTGCACAATGAGTGTAACAGCACCTTTTGTTCTGTTTGCTGGCTGGTGAGGCTGACAGGTCCCTCCCGTGGGGAGAAAAGTGACATATGAGCACAGGGGCGCTGCTGTGTCTGAGCCGGACAAAACCGGTCCAGGGGCTCGGAGCTCAAGGTGCATTCTTAGGCTTCTGGCACCTTTTTAAAGATAAAATACGAACTGTCTTCTATTAAGCTAAGACATACATAAGAAAATGAAAATGATCTCTTAAATTTGTGCCATACCGTAGAGTGGCCTTTGGATTAAAATAGAAGTTTTTATAATTCTTAGAGGCAGATACACTTTATAATCTATAATACATATATACATTATATACGTGAAGGCTGGTGTCTTCACTTTTTCAGTGAATCTGGCAAGTATTCTCTGGAAAGAGAATTATTCTGTTTCTAGCTTTATGCAAACGCCCGCCTGCTTCTGAATATTTATGAGAAGTGTAAATTACCCTTGCCAGCCTCTGAAGCATCAAGATGACAATTTCTCAGGTTGCCTTCAAAGGCAGATGACTCTAAATTCAGGGCTTATTCTAAAGGAACAGATGTGCTGTCTTCCTTAATTGGAAAAAAAAAAAAAAAGTCTGCCTGGGTTGGCCCTGTACTCCCCGAGCCCTACATGAAATTGGCAGTAAGCTCCTCACACTACCTCAAGGACAGAGGAGCGGGTGGGCGGCTCTGTAATTTCTATGAATCACAGAATACCTCTTGTGTTAGCGGGATCTTAGAGGCTGGCAAGTGACCCCTTCACCACCTGCCTCCCAGGGTCTCACCGATGTTAAATGCTGACACAGGGGTGCAGAGGAGCGTGTTGGGAAATTAAGAACCTCCTACTCCTGCCCAGCTCTGCTCACATCACTCCAACCCCAAAATTATCCCTGGCATCCGGTCGTTTCATTAGGTGTCCTCATATGGAGGCAGTCAGGGCCTCGCTCAGTAGCTTGTAGAGCCAGACAACAAGGGAACTTCCAGAGCACTCCCAGAGTCACCACCATGGCACCTGCTGGGGGTCGGTGCCCGAATCCCCAGCACCTCCAAGCGCTGGCAGCTGCTGGACCAGGACCTGGAGACATAGCTGCTGCTTCTGCCGGGCTCCTTCTCACCTTCCGCCCACCCCTTGTCACGCTCCCCAAATTCTTCTGTCCAGTCCTCTAATCTGCAGGGGTCTGAGGAGACCCCCGCCTCCCCCAGGAAGAATAGACCAGAAATCAGGGATTCTGAGTATGCAAAGCAAGTGTGGGGAATCCAAGGGCTATTGTAGCCCCTATTTGCAAGTTAGGAAAGTGATCTAATATAGTAGTGGGGAGATCGTAGTCCCTGGGGTCTGCAGGCCTGAGTTTGAATGCAGTCCCAGCACTTAGCTGTGCAATCTTAGGCAAGTCACTCAACCTCTTTGAGTTTCAGCTTCTTCATCCTTAAAATGGTGATTTTTTTTTTTTTTTAGAGAGAGAGAGCACACATGAGTGGGGGGGAGGAGCAGAAGGAGAAGCAGACTGCCCACCGAGTGGGGAGCCCGACACGGGACTCGATCCCAGGACCCTGGGACCATGACCCGAGCCAAAGGCAGAGGCTCAAGCGACTGAGCCACCCAGGCGCCCCTATAATGGGGATTTTAATGCCCACTGAGCAGGACTGCTATGAAAATTAAATGAATATATATGATAAGCATATATATTAGAATAACACCTGGCACATAATTAGAGATCAAGACCAGGTTGGTAACCCTCTTTTTACAAACAAACAAACAAACAAACAAACAAACAAACAAACAGGCCTTGTGGGAACTCTGTCACTAGGGAACCACAGAAAGGAGATATCTTCGAATAGGGCTGCTACCAGCTCACTGTGCGGCCCACCCTCTCCAGGCCTCCAGTGCCTGCGGGATGAGGAATCAAAGAAGTCCCCACTCTTGCCAGGTTCCTTCACACGGCGTTCATAAGCTTCAGGGGGCCAGCAAAGCCCCTGAAATGGTAGGCAAATGTGTGCATGCACATTGGTTTTCTGAGAAGGTTTCATTAGATTTTCAAAAGTATGTGTAAATCAGAGGTTGCCTAGGGCTGCAGGAGGGGATGGGGAGTGACTGCCAATGGCACAGGTTTCCTTTTGGGGTGATTCAAGTGTCCTAAAATTGTGATGATGGTCACACAGCTCCGAATATGCTAAAACCCACTGAATTGCGCACTTTAAATGGGTGAATTGTATCTTAATGAAGCTGTTATTTTAAAAAGTATATGTGACCAAAAAAAGAGAGAGATTAGACATGAAGGAGCACCTTGGGGCTAAAGCAGTGGAGCTCCTGAGCTGGTTTCAGTATTCTCGAAAGCCGCATGGCCTGTGGCCGGCCGGGCTGCACAGAGCATCCTGACTAGGTCGAAGGCACTGGGTCAGCTCTGGGTGGTAAGGTTGGGTCTTGAGGGTTGCTGAAAGCTCTTCTCAGTGGCAAGGGTACAGTGTTTCAGGAATTAAAAATGGAAAGCCAAATGATACTTCATGATAAATAAGCAAAGGTAAGTGATTCGTGGAGACAAAACCACCACACCCCGGTGTTGGGAGGGCTAACTGCACAAGCGAGAGAGGCTGGGGCAAGGGTTCTTAGTTTTTATTAGTCAGTATTGTTAGCAATGATGTGTGTGCCATAAACATTATAAGTAATAGTAATGATGACAATACGGTAGGTTTGGTGGACAAACTCTTTCAAAGGAGGTGGTTTAAGGGGACACAACAGAAACTGTTCTTGTGGATAAAAGGCTGGTAACTGTATTAGATGAACTCTCTAGGCCCTTCTATAGCTTCTATAGTCACTGATCCATTTTGGCAGAGAAGAGGGGTGGACAGGGGTCTAGGCGTGGGTAAGTGGTAATAGGGACGGGCATATAGGGCTGTCCCCATAAAAAGGACCATCAGATTCCCTGCCCTACCTCCCCATCAAGATGCCTAGCTGACTCCCTGTGCAAGCCTCTCCTTCTATTTTCCTTTAATATCTTTCAAATATAAGCTTTATGGATAAGAAGGACCAATAGAAATCAGTTGAGATTAAGGGACTTATGGAATTTGCAACCCAAGGAACAATGGATTCTGGAATGATAAAGTCCTCACTCACCCCAAAGTGTGCAGTTTCGAGGGATCTGATATTTACTTAGTCACTACTCTGTGCCAGGCACTCTGCTTGGTGCTTTACTTACGTCATCTAATTGAATCATCATAGCAACTCCAGAGGGTAGGAATCATGTCCATTTCATAGATGAGGAAACTGAGGCCAGACCAAGGGTCAGGTAAGCCATGCTGAGGATTCTACTATCGTTGGGGGAGAATGCACCTCCTTCAGAGCCAGCCCCAAAGGTTGTCTGGCTTTAGAAAAAATCATGGTTTTGATTTTCAAAAATAATACACACTTATTGGAGAACTTAGAAATGCATAAAGAAATTAAAAACTACTGTAATCCCACCATGTGGCCTTCTAGTTCTTTTTTCTGTGTGTATCTGTGCAAATATGTATATACACATACTTTCCAATTCAGTGCGAAGCTCACTGCATATACTATTTTGTAACTTTTTTGGCTTAAATATACATCATGAAGTTTTTCAATGTAATTAAGTACTTTGCTGCAACATAACTTTTAAGGTCTGCAAAAGTGTTCCACATATGATTATTCTATAATTTTTAAAAGTTGACTGCTTTTTAAAAACCTTAATGACAAGAGAGATGGCTAGACCACTTGCCGAGCATGAGACCGTACAGGGAGCCAGGGGTACACCTTATGGAGACCCCAAAAGGGTGGAAGGTGCAGGCAAACATGGAATGGAAGATGGTGAGCTCCTAGTCACTGGGCATGTACCAGAAGATTCCGACGTCGTGCCCTCCACCCCCACCGCAGACACGCATCCCTTACCTGGACTGGCATAGCCCAGAGGTTTGGGCACAGGAAGAAAAACCACATGAGCTGGTTGGTGTCGATGGCAACCAGATTGCAGATCTGCGCGGCTGTCATTTCCCCCATGGATAGGTTGGAGGTGGACAGGTGCATAATTTTGTTGTAAATCTTGGTCTGGAAATGAGAGTAGAGTGTTCCACATTTGTCATCATCATCATCCTAATCCCTCTCCCAGATGCCATGTGTCCACAGTGTACCAGTACCTTCTCACACGTTTCTCCACGGAGCCCCAGAGCAGCTCTGTAAGGGGGCCAATTGGAAAATTAGTGTTCCAATTTCACACGTGAGGTAACTAAGGCTCAGAGAGGTAAAGGCTTTGATTATAGATCAAGTAAATCAGAAAGGCAGCATTCAAATGAGGAATCCACGCCAGCATGGCAAGCTACTTCCCCAGCAGAGCAAGACCTCTCCCCTGGGGACAGGACTTAATTAGCTCTTAAATCTTAAAAGCAGATCTTCATGTCCAGTTGTATTCTTGACTAGCCAGAGGCCAGTGGAGAACACGCTTCCGAGCCATAAAAATGATAAAGTGGGGCAGCTGTCTGTATACATGTGGCTGTCTTCAGCGGGGGGCGGGGGGGCGGGTATGCTTCGAGACCAAGTCCTGACTTAACGGAGCCTTGAAACAGAACAGGCGGTCAGCCTGGGGAAGGTCTTATGTGACAGGACATACAAGTGTCTATCAGCCCCACCACCACTGGGAGGCCGGGTACCTGGAGCACCTTGCTCTGTCTCTCCAGGGCAGAAGGGGAGCAGCCGTGGTAATGGGAGAGCTCTGAGCCTAAAAGCTCTTTGTGCAGAGTGAGCATGCCTCCTAGAAAGATGGCAGTTTTCAGGCTGTGTGCTCTTAAACAAGGAAAAATGCATTCCCATCTTCGATGCCCTAGGGACGCCTGTTCTTAAATGAAATTCTATTGTGCATTCGTTGTAAGGTGGATGCCCAGCTCTCTTAATTCATCTTTTGTGAAACCCAGGCTTTTTTGTGGGTCAGGTTTGCTTAAAGCATGAATCTATTCTATGTCTTGTTGTGAGTTTGTATACACCACGGGTAAAATTTAAAATAATGGCAATGACATTTTTTGACAGATCTACGTACAACTAGGTTACGTGAAATCAGTCTAGAAAGAATAATAATAAATCTAGTTTTAGTGAGGTAGGAACATAATCTATCAAAGAAAGCATTATTCAGTAAAGACCAGAATATACAGAAATATGTAACTAATAGCTGGTGTATCGAAAAATTATACAACTAATACAAGAATTTTGCTTAATAACTTCTTATGCAAGAACTGTGGTTATTCTCAAACTCATGAAGACATGGACCTATATCTATAATTTTACGTAAATCTCTGAAAAAAAGAAGTTTTATTTTTCTAATTTGTTTCCATAATTAATGCCAGCATTTTCTTTTTTTTTTTTTTAAAGATTTTATTTATTTATTTGACAGAGAGAGACAGGCAGTGAGAGAGGGAACACGAGCAGGGGGAGTGGGAGAGGAAGAAGCAGGCTCCCAGCGGAGGAGCCTGATGTGGGGCTCGATCCCACAACGCCGGGATCACGCCCTGAGCCGAAGGCAGACGCCCAACGACTGCGCCACCCAGGTGCCCCTAATGCCAGCATTTTCTTTTCATAGCATATGAATTTAGCTCTCCTGGATTCAGACAGTTTGATAAAAACAATTACACGCTAATACATTTAAAACCCATTTTTGGCTCTTTTAGTGTAATTAGAAAATACTGGGCCAGTGTGTAAGTTATGACATACAAACAGAAAGATTTAATTACAAAACTGTTTGACTACAAAACTCGCTGTCGTCTATGGCGGTATGGGCCTGCCAGTCAATGGAAGGGTCTGTGCAGAGGCTGGAATTTTCAGAGAGGTTTTCTGAACTGAGGAATAGCTTGGTTCCTCCTAGCTCTGAGCCCCTATGAAACTCAGAGGGTCTCAGATTTCCTGGGCTCTTTCCCCCATTCTCATATGATGACATGCCTGAGGAAATGACTCTGTTTTCTCAGTGAAAAACCACTGGGGATGGGCAGCGTTGTCATGTACAGAAGCACAGGTTGTGCACTACACAACTCCAGGGGGCACCATTCGCAAGGACTGTATTAAGATCACCAGAGTTTGGACCCTGGCACGGTCCCCAGGCCAGGCCATCCCCTTCTTCTCTCAGGCCCTTTTCTGTAAAGCCTCTGATCCTGGCTCCCAAAGGACTGGTTGGTGTTAATAATTCTGAGGAACATTTCTGTCCTGAAGTATGAGGTGGCTTTGGGTTTAGTCACAACTGCCAAGTGTTCTACTGACTTCATGGGAATTTCTGGGTATGGTAGAATCAACTAGTTGTCCCCCAGGATCCATTCTCTCCTTTCCACAAGAAGAATTTCTAGCAGGACTTATATGGCTGTCAAGAATAAAGACCACACTTTCTAGCCTCTCTAGGTATGGCCTGGTGGCCAAGTTCTCATCGATGGGGTGAGAGAGAATGTGTGCAACTTCCGCATTATGATTTTAAAAGAAGGCAGCATTCCCTGCTGTTGCCCCACCTTTCTGCTCTTGCTGGTTTAAGTGTAAGCCCAATAGTGACAATGCCAATAGCCACCTTCAACCATAAGACAAAAGTCACGTGAGAGCAGCATTCCAGAAGGAGCCAAGGTCTCTGATGAGCACGCCGCTGCCATACCAGCCCTGACTCAGTGTGAAAAACAAACTTTTATCCTGTTTAAACCACTATCACACCAGGTCTCCTCATCCCAACAGCGGAACCAAAATTCTAAAGAAAACACTAGGGCTTAGACAGCTCTCATCACTGCCTTGCTTAAAACTGCCCTGAATCCTTCCTGATTTTGATCATCCTTTCAACCCACACTGAGAAGGAAGCCACCGGGGGAAGAAGCAAGAACCTAGACCTAAGGGACTTAGTGGGCCAGATAAATCTTGTTAGGACCCAAGATTTAAGAATTCAAATTGATATTCGAGGCTATTGAGATCTGCCAAACTCAGTTTTTGTTGTTGTTGTTGTTGTTTTTTTTTTTTTTTTTTGGACTCAAAGAAGATGGTGGCAGAACCCTGGAACAGAATCTGGAGGATTCTGTCTGCATGTGCATTCAGCAGGAAAGAGTGAGGTGAGCCCTTCGTGATGCCTGTCCCACTCAAGGCCAAGAAGGTGACATCACAGAGCCAGTGCCAGGCAGAACCAGGGCTGGACCTCCCACACTCCCCGAGTCCAGCCCAAGGCACTTTCCACTCTCCTACACTCTGCTTTGTCAACAGTTATTATTCCAAAGCACTGCTGAAGGGCAACAAAAAAAATAAACTCACCGCAGAATCATTCTTGAGTGCCCGTGAGGACGAATAATGTGGATTTTACTGCGAAGTGAAAACATCATTAGCCAAGTACCTGTATTGCTCCTCTCAAGTTAATTCCAGTTTCAATGGCAACATAGTAGGATGCTTGCAGAAATGTTCTTTGGAGTAGGAGGGCGAGGAACAGAAGCACGGCTAGGACGTAGGCATTAGCAAGGAACTCTTGGGATGAGACAAAGTAAACCCCGAGAAACTGCGTCTGTTGGAAAGAGAACGGTCAGAAAGATGACCGCCATTAATACCTGTTACTGTGTCACGGTGGCCACTATTATAGGACCCTCCATGCTTGTAAAGCCTGTGCAGCTGTGTATAAGGGCAAAATAAGACTGCTAAATACAACTAAACATCCTTCTAGCCACAGGGAGGGGGTTGCCTATACCCTCTTCATCCTCCTACCTAGCAGAACAGAGTGTGGCCCAGTTCTAACCTCGTGCCCATAAATATGACTTTCAGCTGTGTGGCCACCAGGCCCAGGGGAGCTCACTCTGAATGGAGCAAGAATAAACAGAGCAAATCACAGAGCAGCCCAAACCAGAACTGCTTGAACAAATCCCACAATGTGTGTTCCCTGCTACAAAAAAACCTGGAATGAGCTGGGTTTTGTCTGACACTCACCAACAGCCTGCCCTGTAGAAATTTCTGGGGAGAAAAGGCCAGTGGGAAAACTGTAGTGCTCCCAGGCGAGGTGGAAACTCATCACCTATGATGGACTGAGAAGATTTCAGAAGCCCCCCGGTCTCGTGGGCTGCCGGGACCTCCTTTTAAATTGTCCCCTTGCTACACTTCCAGCAAGATCCCAGATGATAAGCACTGGGAAAAAAACCCAAACGTTTTGATTCTGTTGCTAAAGATACCAGGAAACAACAGCATGTCTGTTTCCAAATTCAGCATCAACAGCTCCCAGGAAAACTTTGATCCTGATTAAGTCCTTTGCTCCCCAGCAGAACCACATCAATGTTTCCATGAAGACAGCACTGTCCCCTTCCTGAGACTCTGCCCTGAACTCTGAAAGCTATTTGCAGGGTGTGGGAGCTGCAGGGTGAAGGGTGGTGGGAACAAAGTGATGAGAAGGAGTCTGAGGGCACGTATCTGGCCAGGATCAGGCCCACGTGGTCAGAACGCCAAGAGGAGTCTTTTTCCTAGAGTCAGAAATTCCTAGATCATGGATACAAGGCTTTCTGATAGTAGAAAGATCTTGCTTCTTAGTTCAACTGGGCCTTCTCAACCAGCCCTCACTGCTTCGTGGAACTTACAACTATCTCGCCCTGGCTCTGTGGGACAGGAGTCTTTTCCTTTTGGGGGCAGCAGGAAGCAGACACAGAGAGACCATTCAAGTCTCGTAGAGGAAGACCCTACCGAGGCCTGAAGTCCCCAACTCTGTCTCATTTGTCAAAGTACCAGAGGAAAAGGCAGAGAGAGAAGGTAGGAAGTGTGGCGGGGGAGGGTGGGTTGGAAGCAGCAAAATGGACCTTAAAATTAGGCTGCCGGGGTTGTGACCTGACTTGGCAGGGAAGCAAGGTGCAGGACACAGTATTTCTCAGGGGCAGAACTCCATCCTCACAATACACCAGTGCGAATACCATTATAACCCTAATTGCATGTACACGGAAATGGAGTGTCAGCATGACTACATGGCTGGCTCGAGGTCGCATGCTGATGAGGCAGAACACGGGAACATGAACCTGTGGGATGCCAAAACACTACCCTAGATCACCGTGCCCAAAACACTCACCCGGCCTCTTGACCTTGAGACCCCTATTGTCAGCTACACGTTTGTAGGGGACAGACCCAAGGCCACGTGGCTGGTTCCAGGTCAAAGATGAAGGCTTGGGAAGACCTCGTCCTATTTAACATACTTTGGAACTCTTTGGTTCTACCATCTTCGACAGAGACCCAGCTCTGGAGAATGGAGTCCATTATGTTAAAGCAACAACGCACATTCTGGGAATTTACTCCACAAGAAATCCTTAAACATGAGGAAATGAAGGTGTTCTATCTCTGGGTTACAGCAGGGCGAGAGGTGAAAAGCCATGTCCACGCGCACCCACAGGGAATGACTGGGAATATTCTGATGCTCGTGGGAACGCTGACCACCACGAAAGCTCTCGAGCAGTGTGGAATGCCACACGTGTGCTGTCTCACAATGATCAGAAAACACATGGGCTGGAGAATGAGGACTTGAAGAATCACCTGATCACGTTATGTTGGTTAGAGTATGGGTGGCATTTATTAAATAGGCTCATTATTTGTACATTTTTAGCAAAGCAACTAATTCCTTTTTGACAACTTTAAAGGCAAAACCTGGGCCCCTTCCCCCAACAACACACACGCTATTGGGTCAGAAACTATATTTCTTTGGATCAAGAACTTTGTGGACTCTTAAAATGAAAATCTCCCTGCAGGTCTAAGTCATTGGGACGTTATTGGATCTCTCTTCAAAGAGACAGCTTAAAAGAGATGGAGACCAGAAGAGCTAAGTTTTTATTAAGAAGTGGGTCCTAGACTAGCCAAAGAGACCCGGGGTCCTGCCCAAGGAAGGCAGGCCCTGGGAAGCTCTAAATAGGTGTGAGGGCACAGACCCTGCCCAGCACCTTGAAGGCTGGAGAGAAAAGACCAAGGACCTACAACTGGACATGAGAGTTAAACGCTTCAGAAGATCAGACGCCATAGTCTAACACTTTCACAAGCTCTCAGGGAAGAAACTGTTGGTTTCCAGGGGTTTCCCCACTAGAAACTAGGACTCTTGACTCTACTGTTTTGACTCCCATTGCCCCTGCCTGGCCAGAGGTATGACTGGAAAGGCCCCCTTCCCTTGTTCTCTAGAGCTTAATGGACAGGGATCACGTGGGCTTTTGCTTCTTATTTGGGCAGGAGCCAGAAGGCCAATTGCTCATAGGTCCTAGCCCTGGAAGGCTCTGGGAAAAAACGATGACAACCATCTTTGATCACTCATGGACCAACGTACCCACCCATCCTTCTCTAACCATTTAACATGGTGGTTTAGAGCCTGGACTTAGAGGTTAGCCATATCTGAGTTTGAGTCCTGACTTGTTATATACGAGCCACTGTGTCCTTTGTAAGTACCTCAATCTCCCTGAGCCTCAGTTTCCTCACTGTAAAATGAGGCCAGGAAGGGTTTCTACCCAGAGAATTGTTGCGAGAATTCCGTGCAATAATGCAGGTAAAAATATCTAGTAAGCATAAGCATTCAGCAGGTGGTAACTTCTGTATGATTCCCTGAAGTATCATGTCTCCTGTGTCTCCTGGGTGTCAGGCATGGAGCTGGGTGCTGGGCACAAGGAGGGCAAATAATGCAGTTCCTGTCTTAGGGGACTCAGGGTCGACCTGGGAAAGAGACCAAGGGTGTTGGATGGTGCAAGTCCAGGATATTATGGGAGCACAGAGGAGGGGCATCTCATCCAACCAGAGGGAGTCTTCCTAGAGGAGGCGACATCTGAGCTGAGTCTTGGGGGTGGAGAGGCGCTAGTGAGATTAAGGGAGGCATGCCAGGCCAGAGCAGCTGCGTGGGCATTGTCATGAAGAGACCAACCCACACACTGACATCACAAAGTCACAGAAATGCATATCAATTTCCGCAGTCACCCACAGTGATAGCTACAAATACGCGTACCCAAATGAAGACATAGACACACATGGAGAAAGATAAACCAAGAGACACAGGACAAACAGAAGGACATACATACAGAATTAGAAACAGTTCCCAGGAGAACTCATTCAGAAACAAACACATACACACTCACGAACCCACACCCGTTTCCCCTCTGAAGTTAGTGGCTGTTGGGAGCTTTGGCCCTCAGACCAAACCCATACTGTTCTTTCTCTGCTCAGCTGACAGCCTAGAGCAGAGCTTGGCAGTTTTTTATGAATCCAGGTCCCTGGCCCTGCAGCCAGATCAGTGGCGTCTATGGCAGGTGACAGATTGTGGGTGGGGGTTAGGTGGGAGAGGGGGCTGGAGAGAGAAAGGTCATGGGCTGCACCCAGCCTGGGTCCCAGCTTTCCCTGGGGAGTGACAGAGGAGACAGGAGCGTGGAATTAAAGAAGAAATAATGTTTGTCCTCGCGGATGCCAAGGGCAGTGTGATTCTTGCCAACTGCTAGTGTCCTGGAGAGGGAAGAGAGGACAGGAAGGGCCTGACAATGAAGTAAACAATGGCGCCCCGCTGTGCAGCCTGCAGCCGCAGGGATGGAGCCTGAGCCCAAAGAAGGGCTTTCTCACAGAGGGTTGTTCACGGAGAACTTCCTCTTCCGTTCATAAAGACCAGAACACCACCCGTCTCTCTGGGTGAGAGCTGCTGGGAGGCAGGGGGATGAACCAAAGGACCTCAGTAAATGACCCCTTTCCCCCATTTTCTGCAGCCAGAAGCCCAAATGAGAAGTAAGTCATATCCCAGGCAACCACACGATTGAGGATTCTTTGTTGCTGACACTGGAGACTTATATTTACTTTCACCTCTCGTTTCAGTGTCTGTAATTTGCTGATTGCATTTGGGCTGCAGGAAACAAATATTAAATCTGATAAGGCCTGCTGCCACTGAGGCAGAGCCATCTGCCTCGGGGATTTATGGACTGACAAAGAACCAGGACAAGAGCATTCCAATGAGAGGGCAGTAAATCCCTGCGTTGGTAGATAAATAAAGAGAAAAGAGACGTTCAGATGAACTACAACTCCAAGTGTTGTCCTCCCTACCTCTTCGGCACATCCTGCCTCAGAGTTCTCTCTCTAGGAGAATCCCACCAGAGTTCTGGGAGACACAGGAAGAAGACAACGGTGAGCACAAGCTGAGAAGGGCTCCGGCCAGTGTCGCTTCCCTCCTGATAGTAGCACCGGGCTCTTGCTGCCGTGGGATTATCAATGTAGAATATTCTGGAATCCTCTAAGGTCAGACTAGAACTGAAGGTGACACTGTTGTAGACAAGAGAAGCCGCCCTTTCCTCTCTTGAGGCCAAGTACAGTTCAGAGGCTCAAAAGCCAGAGAAGGCCGCAAAAGCCATCAGGGTCTAAATAGGCAAGAAGAGTCCTCACGTCCTTGTTGAACTAGAAGTCTGCCCATGTGAGCCTGGCTAGCTCCTACTCCTATGTCAAGGCCCCAATCAAATACTTGTTCCTTTATGAAGCTGTCCATGACCACTGGCTGAGTTAGTCACTTCCTCTTCCCACAGTTCTCCATATATACCCCCTAATAGCAGTGTTGAACACACAGTAGAAAAATCTTTTATTTAGATTTCTCTCCTCCAGTGGATTTCACAATCGTTGCAGCCAGAGGTGCTGACTTGATGATAGTAAGTCAATTTAGCATGACAGTCCTAAGCACCCACACTCGGGAGTGAAAGAGACTTGCATTCAGATCCCGACTCTGTCGCAAAGGAGCTGAGAAACCCTAGGGAAAGTTACTTAACCTCTCTGTGCCTGAAGTCCCTCATCTGTAAAATGGGGATAAAATATCTACCTCGGGAGTTGTATGGTATGTGAATTATAGCCCAACAGAGCTATTACCAAAAAAAAAGTACTTACCCTAAAAGGTTGTGTTAGGCAAGAAATGAGACGGCACATGGGTAACTCCCACAAGCAGCCAGGCACGCGTTAGGTGGTCGGTGCGTGGTTGTTATTATAGTTAATAGGCCCCATCATAACCACTGCCTCTCGATTCCCATAGCCAACCTGGGCCTGGCACACAGTAGGGTTCAATAAGTGTTTGCTGAATAAATCAGACAGACTTCGAATGTCTCGTATTCCTGACCAGAAGTGCTCAGCGGATTAATTCTACCCCTGGGAAAAATTAATATAAACCACCGGAGGATTAAATGCTCTCGGCGATCTTAGAGCCAATGAGATGAGTAGTGTGACACAAGGGAGTGTCATAAATCATTAAGATCCCTAATTAGCAATTCTCAGCATCATTTTTGGACTGTTTCTGGTTAAAAGTTTATAATGATATTCCTGCTGGGAAAATAAAACTCTGAGTCTTGTTAGAGGTGAAAAGTTTTCCATTTTGTGACCATCTGAACCTAAGTGGCGGCAAAGAAACAGATGAAGGAATTCAGTACCCCACCCCCAACCCCAGAGTGGATGCTACTGCCCAAAGCAGGGAAAATAAACCCCCAGAAAGATGTCCTGCCTCTTTGGTCCAACAGATTTCGGTCTGTAGCACCTTGAAAGCTGCGAAGGCCATTAGATATCATCCAGTCCCATGAGTTTCAAGTACTTAAGACATGGAGTCCTTTCGTCAAAAAATTTTTAATGGGAGAGTCTAACATACTGATAAAACAGGGGAGTCTTTGAGTGAAATCTGGAATTGGGGGGAGAAACCCATGGAGGTTTCCCTCCCCCTCACCCCCAATAGCAGCCTCCAAGACTCACCTGTGGAACCTTGGATGCCACAATATACAGACAGAAGAAGACAGCCGTGAGAGGTTATTGACGTAAACGAAAGCCAACATACCCAACACGTCAGAGAGGCCGTAGACGCTGGGCAAACAAGTGCACTTCCTACAACTTTCTGAATGACTAACACCTGGGAGAGGTATTATGGCAGTGACGGCATGGTGAGGCGAGCACGGCACCATAAATCTTCCTGGGGCACCAGCTTGCCTCCTGGCATTTCTGCTAACCGGATGCAGAGGGTTCTAGAGGGAGATACTGCCAAGGGCTTTGTGCCAGTGTGGGGAGCTGACCCCGTGCAGCCAAAGTGCACACATGTTGGCCTCTCGCACATTCTCATGTCCAAGGGACAATCTCCCAAAGGGTGCTCTGCTCTCCCCTTGGGGCGGCCTACCTTGGGCTGGGAGACGCGGTTCTCCTTCCCAAGGTGATCCACAATGCCGAAGATGCACAGTGGCCCGGCGAAGCCCAGCAGGTCGGCCAAGATGCGGAAAGTGCTGCTGAGGACCAGGCGTCTCCCGAAGGCGTGGCAGAGCGCCTGCCAGATGGCCCGGGCCCCCTGCGTGCTCTGCGAGTCCTTCTGCTGCCCAGAGAGAGCCCACGGCCAGGTCAGAAAGGGCCGAGGGCCCGTTCGCGGCAGGGCCCGGCCTCCCAGGGAGTCCCTGGCTCCTGCTGCCTGGGGAAACCCAGTGGCCACATTTGCTGCAAACAGGTGAACTCCAGGAAGAAATCACGGGGTCGCCAAGTGCACAGTTAGGTGGGCCCTATCAACACCAACATGGTCCAGACGGGAAAACCGAGGCCAGTGCTCGATCAAGGTCACATAGCCGGTCAAGGACGATGTGATGAGCACAGCACTGCAATGAGGAAGTGGCATGGGGCACCCTCATTCGTCACCACCTGCGGCTGCATCTGCCTCAGTGTCTCCCCACTGTGCTAGCGCAGAGGCAGTGGAGGAACACGGGGCTGGGAGCTGGGAGACTGGTTCTCCACCTACCGCTGTGGCCCGGCTCTGGGCAGGGGCCTCCATTTCCATGGCAGTGCGGTAGGGAGACCCCTGCCCGGCTCAGCTTGTAGAGTTCTTGGAAGTATCAGGCCACTAAATGCCCCCCTTTAAAATGGGTGAAAATTCCCACCTTTCTAGTCACTGAGCTCTAGAAGGAAGAACATGGGACATGAGGGACTTCGGTGGGGTCACTTCCTTTCTCAGGGCCTCAGTTTCCCCCTCCGGACAATGAGGGTGTTAGCTCAGATGACCTAAATTGTAAGGGCTGTTCTAGCTGTGACTGCCCTATGAATCTTTACTACTGGACTTGTCCCCGGTTCACTGTGTGACTTAGGGCATCCCTACCAGGGGTTTGACCTGATGCCTTCTGAGGTCCCTGTCTGTGACTCTGACCTGGAGGGAGGGGAATGGACGGTGTGGCAGGGCCCCCACTGACCGCTTGGGTGTCGAAGGCCTCACAGAGCCGCTGGTAGTTGGTGAGGGCCCTCATGGCAATAGGCAGCTTCCCAATGGCTCGGAGATCAATGGGCTTCTTGTGGGCAGTCTTGATGAAAGCATTCATCCACCAGTAGGTGCCTTTGGACAGCAGGTTCACGAAGGGCTGCAGGAAGCGCACCCCCAAGTCCTGTAGGTCCTCAGGGGGCTTCACCTCCCTTGGTGACTTGAAGAAGATATATCTCTGCGGGACACACAGGTCACTGGGGACAGGTAAACGCAACTTCTCACCCCTCTCCACTTTGCCCCAAGAAAGATCTGGGGTTGTGACATCCCATCCTTGACCCTGTCCTTTAACATACGGGGCCATCTCTTGCCTATTCCCAGGAGAAGGATCACTTTGCACCTGTTGGCTACCAGTGCCAGGGCCTCCTGACTTATAACTCTTCCTTGAAGTCTACAGTGAATCCCCTTGGCTGGGTTGGATTGGGTTGAAGTTGGATTGGGGAAGAGCAGAATCTCCCGTATACCATCCCATGTATCACAGACCTAACGACATGACCATGTTTCATGTTGGGTTTGCAGAACATGGAGTCATGCAAACCTTGGCTCAAATCCTGCCTCTTCCACTTACTAGCAAGGTGTCTTTGGACAACTCTCATCTAAAAAGTTCCCCTGTCTAAAAAGTGGGTGGTAGTCGCATCCCAGGGGTGCTGTGAGGGTCAGTGGAGGCAGGGAATGTAGTTGGCCTTTGTACCCTGTACATCACCAACTAAAACAGGGGTGCCAGCGAAATGCAAATTCAAGTAACGAGCACTTCACACTCATCACCCCAATGGGGCTGGCCCCATTGCTCGTTGGGGGCAGGAAGAGGATTTTCTGATGCCTTACTGGTAGATTATAGTCTTTCTGGAAGGCAATCTGCAATACTGATTGAAATTTAAAATACACAGACCCTTTGAACTAGCAGCTCCACTCCTTGGACTCTCTCCCACAGAAATAAAAGCAGCGATACATAAAGATATAAGTCTGTTTAATACACCATTATTTGGGAAGGCAGAAACTTGGCAATGAAGTGAAGGGCCATCGATTGGGTAATGGCTGAAGAAATTACTGCTCATCTACATGACGGAATATTATGCAGCCATTGAGAAAACTAAATTAGCCATACCAGACTTGGAGGGGGTCCCAAGAGAGATCTGGTGGGTGAGAAAAACAAGATGCAGAAAACTGTGTATAATATGATCCTATTTTTATAAAATGAATATTGAAAAGAAAAAGCTTTACTCTTATACGTGTTGAGAAAAAAGAACCTCAAATAGATACAAATATATGGTATTCTATTAATAAAACCAAGAGTGGAAGGGCACACGAGTTTGCTAATCCGGGTTACCTGCGGAAGGAAAGGTCCGGGAAGCGTCGCGTAGGGAGAGGGGAGAGAGGGAAAGGGGGCAAGCAAAAATGGTAATGAAACAAGACAAAAGACACGTGTGCAGCCACATTTACTCATTCAGGTATGTGAGTAACTATATGAATCCATTAAAATAACTCCCCTCCCCCAAAACAACAACAACAACAACAACAACAACTACAACAACAGAGCTCAGAGAAGCCAGTACTTGAAGCTCTTTTCCCTCTCTGATCTTTCAACCTTGGCTAACACTTCCTATCACTTCCATTCCCTCTGGGAGCTTGGGGGAGAGGGCAGCTGGACCAGATGGAACGTTCCTCTTGAACCTCTCCCACTGGTCTCCATTCCCCTTTGGGGGCAGCAGAGAGAGTCTGACTCCTTCTAGGGCTCGGCTGAGTAGTGGGGTGGGGCCCACACCCAGGGGCAGGACACTGATCGGAAGCCCCACCCTGGCCCAGGTGTGTCCAGAGGTGGGTGCTGGGGTGGCCCAGGAGTGGCCTGCTTACCCTCACCCTGATGACATTGACCTCCACGAGCAGCAGCAGTCCGTAGAGGATCACCAGCAGCCCCGTGAGGCAGAAGCGCAGCTGTGAGAAGCCGATGGAGTGGTCATAGAACTTGACGAACTTGATGGTCTTGGTGATGAAGGCCAGGGTCCAGTAGACTAGCAGGGCTGCAGGCGAGAGCACGTGTGTGTGGGTTCGCACGCGTATGCACTCATGTGTGTGCAAGGGTGTGGGAGAGAAGGGGAGAAAAGAAGTGTGTCAGGGAGGAGGCGTGTGTGTGAGTGAACGAGCCAACGTGATGGGTGTGAGTGCACATTGCTGAGTAAAGGACTGTGTGTGAATCTGTAGGTGTGTAATTTTGAGATGGTGTACGTACATTGAAACGTTCATGATGGGTATGTGCGAAACATTCATAATCTTGTAAGTCAAGCTGGTCAGCCAAATTTCCCCTTACAGTAATTAACAAATTATTTTTTCAGTTGAACTAAGTTGTGGGCGCTGTGCCAAGTAAGCACTTTAAGTATTATCTCACTTATTCCTTACAATCACCTTGTGAGGGGAGAACTGCCACCACCTGACTGAAGAGACGAAGGAAGCCAGGCTTGGGTAACGGATCGGTAAAGTGGCGGAACTGGGCCAGCCTGACGGGAGCCCATGTCCGGAGGCTCCATCCCATAACGGTTTGATTGTGGGATTTCCAAGCTGGGAAGATCTTAAAGGTTCTTCAATCTGCTCTTTCATTTTATAGATGAGACAACCGGGGCCCCAAAGAGGATGTGACCTGCCCAAGCTCACTGCAAGCTTGGGTGCGCCCAGTCGAGCCCACGACAGCACAATGATGCTCCTCGTGGAGCCTGGGGGGCTGGGGGATACAGACAGGTAAGGCACAGTTTGGTGAGGCAGTGAGTACAGCGGTTAGGGCAGGGCCCTGCGGCCGGATATATCTGGGCTCAGACCCTGTGCTTTTACAGCTATGTGACTGCTGGTAGTCATTTAACCCATCTGGGCCTCAGTCTCTTCACCCATAAAATGGAGATAAAAACAGCACTTCCTCCAAGGTTGTTGTGAGCAATGTAGGGAAAGCATTTGGCACAGTAGGTCTGGCACACAGTAGGTGCTCTTTACACATTAGCTGTTAATACTGCTATCATCTCCAGATTTCAGACCCGGGACCATAAATGTCAGAAGCTAATCTCTAAATTCTCACCACCACCACCTGCTAATAACCACTGCTAGCTGGCAGCAAGAGAAAGCAGCAATAACTAGTCCCCCTTTAGGAGACGTTTTAGCGAGGGGGGCTCCTTCCCCCTGGCTCCCTAGAGCCATATGCAGACAAGGTCAGCCTAAATTCCCTAGAGCTCCTCTTTAGTGGGACCATAGAGAAGGAGACACCTTCACCCTGTCCTCCATCCCCAGGTGGGCCTGGTCACATGAATGCCAGGGCATCTCTTGGAGACCAAAGCTGGGGTCTGCCCCAGGCTCGGTCTGGGCTAGGAACTAGGCCAAGATGGTGCACTTGCCCAGGGAGGGACGAATGCCCTCTCTCAGGTCCCTGGGTGAGGGCATTAGGATAGAGGGCAGAAGGGTCTGCCTGCCTCTGGCTCAGGACTGGGACGATAATCTCCTCAAGCTTGGTCTGGTCCCCAGGTCACAAGGATCACACAGCTGGAGGCCAGCACGCTGCCTCCATGCCTACACTGCCCGACAGAACCCAAGCGTCCACCTCTTTGGCCCTTCATGAGGGTCACCTACGGGGGCCCAGACTTGATAATATACCTTACAAGAGTCCTAACAGATGTGGCTTGATTTGCTCTTTATAACAACCTTGTGACATAGGCAGGGACTTACTATTCCTGTCCAGATAGAGAAACTGAGGCACACAGAGGCCGAGTGTCATGTCCAAGGTCACGCAGGGAGTTAGTGGTAGACCCAAGACTGAGCCCCAGGGTCATTTCCCCACTGCCAGACATAGCAGCCCTCAACCAAAGCTTAGCGCTTGACTGAGAGAAAGGCAGAAACGCATGGTGGTATGACACAGGGGCTGCTGGTGAGGTTCAGGCTCTGAATTCCTCTTACCCCTGTGTCGTGCTTTCCCTTCCCCACAACCCACCTATTACCGAGTTCTGTCTCCTTTACCTCCTAAACACCTGGGCCGGCTGGGTCACCATCCTATCTCTTGGGGGGCCGTCATCTTATCTCCCCTTGAGAGGCTTCCCATGGTTTCCCCACTTTCCCTCTTGCCCGCCTCCAGTCTAGCCTCTATAAAGCAATAAATCTGATCAAATATATTCTCATGCACCCATGTTCTTACAGCATTATTCACAAGAGCCAAAAGGCGGAAGAAACCCACGGGACCACTGATGGATGAATGGATAAGCGAAATGCAGTAGAGCCATACAATGGAATAGTACTCAGCCTTAAAAAGAGAGGATGTTCTCACACATGCTACAACACGGGGGACCCTCAAGGGCACCAGATTAAGTGAAATAAGCCAGTGACAAAAGGACAAAATAGTGTATGATTTCGTTTATATAAGGCACCTAGAGTAGTCGCGCTCATAGAGACAGGAAGTAGAATGGTAGTTTTTAGGGGTTGAGGGGAGAGAGGAGAACAAGGAGTTATTGTTTGGCGGACACAGAGTTTCAGTCTGGGAAGATGACAAGTTTTGGAGATGGGTAGTTTGGAAGGATGGTGGTTATGGTTGCACAAAAATGTGAATGTATTTAATGGCACTGAACTGTGCATTTAAAAGTGGTTAAAATGGTACATTTTATGTTATGTATAAGTCACACACACACACACACACACACACACACACACAAACACCCTAATCCTCAAAGCCCATGGGATAAAAATCAGTGCTTATGGTGTGGCCGTTGGGGCTCTGACTGGTACGGTCCCCGTCTGCCACTCCAGGTTTCAAAGTTCAGCCCTCTTCTGCTCTCTGCATTCCAGCCCCTGGTTTTCTTCCAGATTTCCTAACATGCTTCTCCTGCCTGAGGGCCTTTGTGCATGCTGTTCCTTCTACCTGCAACATTCTCTTCTCCCTTCTCTCGGTAGTTCCTCTTACCTATCCTTCAGTTCCCAGCTCAAATGTGACTTCTTCACAGAACATTTCCTTGATCTCTTCTGGGGCCTCGGGACCAAGGTTATTTTGTGGGACAATGTAAGCCACATCAGGGTTCACCTTTCTCCAGGACTCTGGCCCTGTGACCAGACAGGAGTCTTCTCAGAGGGCCAGCAGTCCCCCAATACCCACGGCCCTCAATCCCTTCAGTTCATAGGGTGCATCGTCTCTGCTTTTACCTGTTCCAGAATTTCTGGCTCTGCAGAGCAAAGCTCTAACAAAGGGGAATGGAGGGAGTTAGTCCTTATTCTTTGGAGAAAGAATGGTCCATCTGTGGGTGGTAATTTGTGCTTTAAAGAAAGAACATTACGTGCTTTCCGGAGAATGAGAAAATGAACGTGCCAGATGCCCAGACAGGATGTTTCTAGGGGCACTGGTCAGCCAGGTCCTGGGGTTCATAGGGGTTCTCTGTACAGGAGGAGCTGCTGCAGAAATTTCAGGAGAGGGAGGCTCTCTGATGTCTGCACCAATCCTTTCTCTCTCTCAACTTGCTGCTCCCTAGTTCCCCAGCCACACTCTCATCGCTTCACCCAAATCCCTTCCGCCTGCTCACGACACCGAGCTGTCTCTGGCTTAGCACAGTATTCCAGACTCCAGACGTCAATTAGATGTTGTGACTCCTAAAAATCATAGCCTGACTTAATGATACACAGTCTGACCACAGCCCGACAGCCAGAAGTACAGCCCTGACCTTAGACACGCAGACGGAGCCAAACACAGAGGCAGACCTCCAGATTTAGACCTTTGGCCCAAGCAGTCTGAAGACCCTTAGACGCACAGTCTCAGAAGCGGTTAAGAGCCTGCTTGGGTGCCAGACTCCTGGGATCTAAACCTGGCTCTGTCCCTTGACTAGTTGGGGAGACTAGTGTAAAACACTTACCCTCTGGGTCTTAGTTTCCTATTGTGTAAAGGACATAGGTGTGATATCGAACTCATAATGTTGTTGTAAGGATTAAAGGAGTTAATATGTGTAAAATGCTTAGGGGCATGCCTGACACATAGCAAGTGTTAAACGGATGCTTGCTGTTGTTCTTTATGACCTCTCTGAGTTCAGTGTCCACATCTGTAGGATGGGGATAGCAATGGTCCCAATGTGGAGATTGTGGAGATCCAGGGAGATAGTGCACGCGAGGAGCTTAGCACCACGCCTGGCACACACTACGTGCTCAGTAAACATCAACGTTCATTGCTGGTGTTTCTGCCTGGACCCCAGCCACACAGGGTCAGGAGGTCTAAGTAGCCACTCCTTTTTGAATCTTTCTAAATGCTCACAAATTACAGGCTCTAGTCCTGGGGTCTTTCTCTTCTCTCTCCAGGCGACCTCAGCCAGGCTCAAGCTTTCGATGCCACCTATAAGCCCCTGACCTCTGAATGTCTGTCTCCAGTCCTGACCTCCCCCATGTGCCTGACTCATTTCTCTAACTGCCCACTTGACACTTGAGTTGGTTGTCTCAAATTCCACATGTCCCAACCCACCTCCCCACCGCCAACTCCCCAAATCCCGACCCATGCTCCTTTGCCATGTCCATTATTACTACCACCCTCTGCCCAGGCACTCACACCCAAAGCCTAGGCATCTTCCCTGTTCCTCTGCTGGCTCCTGACTTCATCTCCTACCATTCTTCCCCTTTCTTGGCTTTGCCCACACTGGCCTATTTGCCAAATTCGTTCCTACCAGAAGGCCTTTGCACTTGCTGTTCCAAAGCATGGAAAATTCTTCACTGAAATAAACGCACGCTCACTCTGAGATCTTCCTGACCACCCTCTATAGATAGCGACTTTGCCATCACTCTCAAAGCCTTGACCGGCTTTATTTTCTTTATAACATCTTTTCTACCTATTTGTTTATTCACTGTCTTTGCTTGCTGGTGTTCTCCCACCAGAAGGCAGGGATTTTTTTCTTCCCCACTTCTGAACCTCTAGCTACCTAGAACAGTGTCTGGAACACAGTAAATGCTCAGTAAACCTTATCTGGAGGAATGAATGAGGGTAACTATCCCTCTCCTACCCCTCCCACGCCCCTACCTATCAGCAGCTTGGGGAAGTTGGAGGTCTCGATGTTGTGATAGTAGACCACAGAGGTGACAGCGGCCATGAACGCCATCCCAGCTGGCATGTACAGGTGGAGATGGCGGGATTCGGTCACCCTGAGATGGGGGAGAGGGAGAGAGAAAGAGAGAGAGATTGGAGGTAGATGTGCCAAGTCCCCTAACAGAACAGCCCAGGCCCCGTGCGTAGGGCTCAGCACACAGTAGGGCCTCTGGATCACATGCACAACATACCGCAAGCATGCCCACTAGTTAGGGGTCCAGGAGTCCACACGATGATGCTATGTGGGCTCAGTGTCCAGACTTTGGAACTCACGGCCTTCTCTTCTGGGTCTGTGCTTACAGAACGCGACATGGGGAAACCGGCCTTGGCAGTCTCAGCTGCAGAGCCTCCACCCTGGGACCACCTCTCTGGGAGTGAACACCGCTGGGTTTCTGTCCCTGGGGTCCCTTGGGCAGTACAGGGGCCTACCCACCACAACTCTCTCAGTGACAGCCTCACTTCCCATGAGCAGTGTAAGTCAGCCCTGGCACCTGGCCCCAGGTGGTGTAATGACAACACTGGTAATCAATATTTATTGAGCATTTACCCTGTGCCAGGCACTGTTCTAAGCACGTGATATATAGGAACTCACTTAATCTTCATGAAATCCCATGAAGTTGGTACTCTTAGTCTCCTCATTTATAGTTTCCTACAGAAAACAAAACTCACATTGCTCGGACTGGGACCAAAGGTCCAGGTGATATGGCCTCAAACCACTTTTTCAGCACTGCCCAGCCTTCTCTTCCTGCTGAAGCCATTTTGGGACCCCCTCCATTCGCAGAAGGCCCCCCTCCAATCTCCCGCCTCAGGGATGTCCTTGCTTGCATCGCTCCTTCTATCCAGCATGCCAAGCATCCCTGCCCTGGGGCGTCCCTCAAGGAGCTGGCAGTAAGGAGGGGCAGCCATGCTTGAGCTAACTGTCTAACTAGGCTTCAAAGGAGGTGATATTGCAGATGGACCGAAGGCTGGGAGCACAAGGAGCAGGTAGGCAACTAAGGAAAACTGCACAGGGGAGGTGGCACCAGGCCGGACTTTGAAAGGTGAACAAAAGTTCAACAGAGAAGGAGGGAGGACATGGGGAGAGCCATGTGGGGGCCCTAGCATATAGGTGTAGAGGCATTACGGGCTGTTTATCAGATAACATGTTCCCCTTCTGATTTGCTAAGAGAATAAGTTTGTTCTAGCAGCAATGTGCCCAGCCCTAGGGAATGATGGTGATTGGTTCAAGCAGCCGTGCAATTCCACACCCCTTTGCCAGTGACTGATCTAAGGGTGCCCATATAATTCAATTCTGGCCAATGAGATGCAAAGGAAAGCCTGCAGAGGATGATATCCTGCATAAAGAAGAGGCATGTGGGAGCATGTCTTCTTTGCCCTTGCCTTCCTTCCTAAGTGATACCTGGAGCTAGGCAGCCATCTTGCAACCATGGGGAAAGATACGGCAGACACACAGAAAGATGGGAAGAGGCTGGGTCCCTGATGACATCACTAAGTCCCCAAACCAACTAGAGAGGCAACCTCTAAATTTCTTGTTAAATGAGACCGTAAATGATGATATTCTTTGAACCTTAATTGGTGGATATTCTCAGCAAAAGACTTATACAGGAGGTGCAAGGCAATCAGTCACTAGTGGGGGTCACTGGGAGCAGCCAACACCCTGTGTGGGGGTCTTCAAAACTCCTGTCTTTGTACTCCTTGAAGTAAGTTTTTTAAAAACTCTATACTCCCTCACACATTTTTAAGTGACATCTTAAATATTATATCATAAGTCTGAATAAATTCATGTTTTGCAATAGGAGGTAGAAATGATAAACATTTGATATAATTAAATAAGATGAAGAATAACCAGAATTGAAATAAATATTTCATGACATGACTTAACAAAATAGACCTCAGATGTTTTACGGAATAATATGCACTAAATTAGGTTAGATATTAGGTAAAAGTTTTAGGTACGGGCTTTTTCCAGTGTATGGTGATCTAGGAAAACATTCTAGTTACATTGCTAAAAACAGTGTTTCCTCTCTAACTTGTACTGCTTTGGTTGTTCTAAATTCAGAGCATCACACAAAAATAATACCCAAAGGAAGAGAGGAAACCTATAAATTTTAAGATGCCTTAATCACTAAATGAGGCTTATCCTAAACCAGGCTAGAGTTTGAAGACCACTGCTTTAACTAGCCCCCACTGCCTCCTGCCCTTACACTTCCAAGTAGGTCTGCGCACCCAGGCCAGGGAGGGCTGGGGGTGCCAAAGGGCAGGTGCCTTCTCTTCCTGTCTGCTCCCTTCCTATGCCCTTTCTTCATTCTTGCCTGCCCAGGGGTGTGTCCCTGCAGATGGAGGCCAACAAAGACCAGGTGACAAGTGTCCAGTTCAAGAGCCAACCTCCCTGCTGGGGAGGAAATTGCAGTCGGCACTGAGCTGGGGGAGATATGGGATACAGTTGCAGCCCCCTCCCCAGGAGGGAGTCCCTGACCTGATTCATTCCAGTCTCCCACGTTCTGGGAATGTTCTATCTGCCCAGGGCTCTGCCATTCTTTTTCTGCACCCCGTCTGTGCTCTAATTTCATCCTCCATGGCCCTGTGAAGCGGGCAAGGCACGGATGATGATGAGATCACTTCACAGGTAGAGAAAGTAAGGCCCAAAAAGCCTGAGTGGCTGGTCCAAAGTCCTAGAGCTGGTAGGCAGCAGAAGCCCAGCAGATGAGCCAGCTCTACCTTCTCCACGGCAGGGTGTTTTCCTCTCTGCCACCCCACTAATTCTAACTCAGGGAGAATTTCTGGCCTAAGGACTCCTAGACACCCTTTCCCTTTTGAGCGTTTGTGCTGCTTTAGGGAAGGGGTGTCCAGATGGGGGTGGGAGGTGGACTTGTCACCTGCTGTTATGTGGCGGCATGCACTCTGGTTTTCTTGCTGGTCTGGGGGACTTGGATAAGCAGCAGGAGCCCCAAGCAAGCAGTTGTTGCAGAGATTACTGCTGGAGCAGCAAGCAGGGACACTGGCGGTGGGAGGCTGAGGTAGTGTGTGTGGGCGGGGGGGATCCCATCCCCCTCTGGCCAGCTGGCGGGAGTGGAATCTGGGCATAGTCTGATTCCTGCTCAGAGTGGCTGGATCTCGGATATGTTAGCCAAATGCCCTCCACCCTCCCCACCCCCTCACCCAGGCAGTCACTGAGCCTTCCTCCGTGAGATGGCGGCTTTGTCTCCTCGTCCTCCGCACCTCCACTGCTGACACGTCGTTTCCGGCTGCAGTTATCTCTCACCTAGACTACTGCAATCAGCTCCTAAGTGCTGTTTCTACCTCCTGCCTCTGCCTGCCTCCAGCCTGCCCTGGACACCCCGTCATGCTGCACAGACCATGGGTCTCTTCTGTTCCAAACTGCGGACAAAATCCAACCCAGACACAGCCTGGCATTCGAAGCCCTTCTAGAGATGCCCCCAACCCCATCTACAGGTCCCCCATCACTCCCCTGCATGTGTTTCATGCTCTAGCCCCCAGGAACCGTCCCCACTCCAACCTGCTTTCCTTCCCGTGCCTTTATTCCTCCTCCCTCCTGCCTTCCTGGCCCTCCCTCTCTGGACACCTCCTCTGCTGTCAGAACCCTTGTCATCCATCCAGACTCAGCTCAGAAGCCCCCTCAACCATGAAGCTTGGCCAGCCCTGCCTTCCTATCTCCCCCCACCAGAGTTCTTGCTTGGACCATTATTTCACGTATGCTCTTACAGAGCCAATAAATGTCTATGGAGCTTTGTTGTGTGCCTTGTGCTATAAAGACAAAGATGAATAAAACCCAACTCTGAGGCCTTTCTCACTCAGGGGGAGAGAGTTTTGTAAATAAACGTAAACTTTAAATACGGTATGATGTGTGCGGTGGCAGGGGTGTGAAAAGTGTGCTGTGAGGCCCAGAGGAAAGATGGGTGAGGGGAGGCCTTGGCAATGAGGCTAGAGACGGTGGGGGGGGGGGCTGACTGTGAGGACCCCAGATGCCAGGCTGAGTACCTGGGACCCTGAAAACAACTGGGAACCAAGGAAAGGTCTTAAGCAAGAGTGGTTTTTATTCTTTCCAAGAAGGTAACTCCCGGAGCTGGGGCACCCTAAGAAGTTCTAGGATTGTTTCACTGGGTCTTGGCATGAGATCCGTATTCCCTCTGCCCTGCTGCACTGAGGCCAGGGCCCGGGTCTCACCTGCGTCCAGCACCGAGCACAGACAGCCTGGCACACGGGACATGCTGGGTCAACAGTTGCTGGATTTACGAGCAAACATTACTGCTTCGTGGAACGCAGGTGAGCTGGGGTCTCCCCTGGCCTTCCAGGAAGCACCCTGGGGTCGACCGACCCTCCTGAGGCACTCACCCATCAGACAGGATGCCCTCGGCGATTTCACACACCAGGACAAAGAGCAGCATGAAGGTCAGGATCCAGCGCAGGTTGTGCCCAGGGAAGTGGAGCCACGTGCTGTGGTGAATGTGCACCTTGGAGCTTTGGCTGCCCCATCCTGCAACGAGACACAGGAAGAGGGGGATGCTTGGCTCTCCAGGAAGGGGTGCATGAACCCCAGGAGGGTGCTTAGGTATAGGGTCCACCGTGGGGAGTGTAGCCATTTGTACGCCTGTGCATGAGAACTCCTGGGTCTGGTGCCTGCGACCCAAGTGTCCAAGCTTGAAGCCTGGAACCATCCAGGCCCACCTACGCAAGTACTCACTTTCTACGCAGACCTCTCGTGCAACAAATTATCGTGTGAGTAAACCATTTGTTTGAGAACAGAAGTGGAAATATTGGTACAATTTTTGATACACATATAAGCATAAGTTACACAGGCTTCCTCCCAATTTCTAATTGTTTATCCTTGCCAGTAACTACTAGCATCTCTGCCTGGGCAGCGTCCTTCCCCTTTTAATTTTGTGACAATCTTTCCTTTCTTCCCAAAAGCTGAATAAGAATTTTAAAATCTGTTGTTGTTTTTTTTCTTAATTAGAGTGAATTAACAAGTTTTGCAGAGCCAGGGACCACCCTATGAGTTGACAGAGCTCTAGCCAGCTTGGAAGACGCAAGGTCTGAAAGACAGATGAGGGGACCCCAGGGAAGAGGCATGTCGGATGGTCCTGACAGGGGTGCCCAACTTTGCAGACGGCTTTCAGGCGGGGACGCTGACCCAGGTGGGGTAGCAGAGGAAGGGGACCAAGGCCCTAGTTCCCGCCTCTCCTCGCCCAGGGCGCGCGGGACGTGAGGAGCTACTGACCATTGTCTGGCTCAGCCCCGGGAAACACAGGGGTGCACGGGGCCTCTGTCCCGGCTTCTGAGGCCAGGCTGCGCTCCTCCTGGGCCCAGCTTCTGCTGACAGGAAGGGTGCCTTGGGGGAAGGGTGTCCTGGCTCCCTACACAGCACTCCTGGGGGTACAGCCCGAGACCCTCCCGACCTTTCCAGCGCCTGCAGAAACCTGCCCTTTTCCGGTTCTCCATTTCAGCTTTGGCTCTGCGGTAGAAAACTTGCGGGTTCCCTGGGTCCGGAGCGTCCGCTGTGTTTGGTGTGGGTTCGGGGGCACCTCGGGGTGAGGGGATGGGCGGGGGTGCGAGTGCGGGGACCGCGGGGTAGAACACAGAGCAGGGGACCCCGGGAGGGAGGCGAGCGGCGGTCGCGGGGCCGGAGGGGGACAGCGAGCAGGGCGGCGCGCGGCGCCTCCTCTTCCTCCTCCCTCCCCGCCTGTGCCCTCCCCTCCTCCCCCGCTCCCGGCGCGCTCACCGATGAAGAGGATGGGGAAAGTGATGAAGAGCAGGAAGACGTGCGGCACCACGTTGAGCGCGTCCACGAAGCAACCGTTGTTGAGGACGCCCTGGTCCACCCGGTAGGCGGCCGAGTGGTTCTCGCTGCCGCAGAAGGCCAAGGGCATGGCGGCGCGGGCGCGGGCGCGGGCTCGGGCTGCGGCTGCGGCTGCGGCTGCGGCTGGCTCCACGCGCCTCCCGCGCCTCTGTCCCTCGCCGCTCGGCGCCAGGCCCGGCAGTCAGGCCCCCGCCCCACCCCCGCGGCCCCGCCCCGCCCCGCCGGCGCTCCCGCTCCCCCCACACCCCGCCCTCGCTCCACTACCTGCCCGGACCGGGGGGGGGGGGG